>NC_056728.1:1450803636-1450921136 GCF_019279795.1 Protopterus annectens
TAAACTAAGCAAACACCTTCCCCTCTGGCTTTTCCCACACTCTACAGCACCGGTGTAAACAAGCGGGGAACTTACAGGGGTTGGGAGGGTGGCCTAAAGGTTAAGGTGTTTGCCTTACAAACACAAGGTGCAGGGTTTGAGTCTCACAATGGATAATTGGCTAGGCTTAAAATGGCTCGCAAGGGCAGTTAGCTTAGTACTAACCTATGAACCTATGAACATCAGCAAAATGATGGGGGCTGCAATAGCTATCATACAACTTGTGGAAGATGCTGAGGGTGGTGAGGATGTGAATGCTGCCGACCAACCCACCGTGTGGAAACGGAGAAGAGTGTACAGACCCAGGGTAACCTACCAGGGGCTACATGAGCTGGAGATAGTGGAGCACTATAGGGTGGACAGGGACCTCCTACAGCAAATTGTTTCGCTGTGCCATCCACACCTGGCACACAGAACTAACAGAGGGGAACCCATCCCTGTAGATACCAAGGTATGTGTAGCTAAGAATACTAGCTACAGGTACCTTACAAAGGCCAACTGGGGATATGATGGGGATTTCACAGGCATCAGCATCCAGGGTACACCACCGGTTCCTGGATGCCATGTCAGCACATGTTGGTGAGCACATATATTTCCCCAACACCCATGAGGCGTTGGCCAGCAATATGCATCTCTTCAACCAAATAGCAGAATACCCTGAGGTAGTGGAGGCAATAGACTGCACGCACATACACATCTAAGCACCACCAGTTGAGCAGGGTAGGGTCTACATCAACCACAAGGTCTTCCCCTCCATCAACTGGCAGGTCGTGTGCAATGCCCAGGGCATAATAATGAACGTGTGTGCTGGCTGCCCTGAATGCTATCACGATTCCCACATCTGGCATCTGACATAGCTGTACCAGAGATTTGCCAATGTGGACATCTCACACGGTCACCTAGTGGGGGATGCTGGATACGCACTGGAGCCGTGGCTGATGACATCCATCAGAAATGCACACACAACTGAACAAGAACTCCATAATGAGGCACATGCACAAACAAGAATCATAATAGAGTGTGTGTTTGGGATGCTCATGTCATGGTTTGGGTGGCTGGACACATCTGGTGGAGCCTTGCAGTACTCACCAACTACATGTACCCAAATTGTTCTTGTATGTGCCATGCTACACAATATTATCCTGTGGAAACACCTGCAGCAGGAACAGCACCGGGCAGGTCCACACAGCCCCCCACCATTGCCAAGGCCTGCACAGGCACAGAGGGACATGGAGGAGGAACAATCTGAGCCTGCCCCAGTAGGCAGAAGGAGGTGTGCCCAGTATGCCCTGGCCTTGGCAAAGAGGCAATGCATAGCACATACACTGATATGGGAGGGACCCAGTGAATTACACCTCTCTCCGACTCTCACACACAGTAAAAGGGATGTCAAACATTACACTACCTGTGCCTAACCATGTGTAGGGAGTGTACTATGTGCAACCGACATAGGCAGCCCTGCAGCACCATCCTCAATACTGGGGCACCCACAAGGTAAGTGACTCACACATGCCAGTCAGGGGGGATCACATACCCAACAACAGTCACAGCTAGCAGGACAGGTTTAGACAACACAAACAAAGGCTGTGCCTATGGCCTCTGAATGAGGCCTATGGGTAACCACCCCTCCAGGCCTGCATAAACAGACTACAGCAGGTCAGGCAGTGGGATGTCAGTTCTGAAGGCTAGAAAGTCAGAAAGTAATATGTAGGTAATTAAAAGCTTAGATCTGTAGTACAATGGTATGCCTCTAGCCAGCATAATAAGTAAGACTACAGACTGAAATGGAGTACCCAACATACCAGTACAGTCCTAGCAAATGTGTCCTAGTGTCAGGTGTGCCCCCCTCATCCTATGTAGAAATATAGTAACAGTCAGATGTGCCCCCCAATCCTGTGTAGAAATGAAGAAATATTCAAGTGTGCTCCCCCCATCTTACGTAGAAATATAGCAATAGTTAGGTGTGCCCCCCCATCCTACATAGAAATATTGTAACAGTCAGGTATGCCCCCCCCAAACCTGTGTAGAAATGTAGAAATAGTCAGGTGTATGTGCCCCCCATCCTACATAGAAATATAATAACAGTCAAGTGTGCACCCTCCAATCCTGTGTAGAAATGTAGAAATAGTCAGGTGTTACCCCATCTTTTGCAGAAATGTAGTAACAGTCCATGCCAAATGATTGATGGATAACCTGCAGAGACATCATGCTACCTGTAGGTGTACAACATAAAGGTCAGTACTGCAGTACAAACTACCTGGACCCGATCCACACATTCAATACAGACGGCCATACTGGGCATGCCCAAACACTTGAGTAATGAAGGCAATGTCAGCCAACAGCATACAGAAAGGTCATACTGGGCATGCTCACACAGTTAAACACATGAAGGCCATGTCTGCAAACACCAGTGGACCAGACATATCTGGCAGCCGCAGATGTTAGTGCAGACACTCTTCAGTATGCACCACACATGCTTTGCACACACAATGGATAGGAATACAGGCATATATGTAAGGACAACACACTATAATAACCCAAAGGTAGACATGCATAGATGTGTGGAAGAGGGTGACTGTGACAAGGAGCCATCCAGGGCTCTCCCACCCAGTACACAGCCAAAGGGCCACAACCACATGAGGGTCTGATGTCACACACTGCAGATACTAGCCACCGGTATCTGTCAGCATTACAGAGTGCACATGCCAGCTGTGCAACATGACTGCTTAAGGAAGTAGTCATCTAGCAGCTGTATACATGTACCTGTGGAATATGACCCAGGTTGTGCCCACATGTGGCATGTCAAACCCTAGATGAATGGGTTATGGCCCATGCACACACACTGCCCTCCCCATAGCTCCACTATGACAAGCCTGCTGAGGTTATCTACTGTGAAATAAACCTTTGAGAGAGTTGTTTCTCAGTAATCCCTGTGGTGTGTCACATAACTGTATATTGCTGTATTGTGATAAGCTAGTTAGATAGGAATTCTAACCCCAGCCTAGGCGACTGTGTGTGTTTGTCTTTCTGAGTAGAAAGCAATGCTTTTTAGGCTGGTAACACTCTTTACAATTGTAATGCTCTACTTTGGTAAGGCTACTGATGTCATCCACCTAGAAATACATCCCTGGAAAAGCTATATCGCAGTAATCTCTGTGGTGCATCTCGTAACTGTGTACTGCTGTAGTGTGATAAAGTAGTTAGGTAGGAATTCAGTTCCCCCACATGGCAACTGCATCTGTGTAGAGAGCAATGCTTTTTAGGGTAGTCATACCCACTACAATTTAAATGTACTACTTTGGTAAAGCTGCTGATGTCATCCACCTAGAAATACACCTCTGGGAGGGCTATAGCCCAGTAATCTCTGGAGTGCATCCTGTGACTGCGTACTGCTATAGTGTGATAATTTAGATAGGCTGTTGTTCTACTCCCAGAGATGATAAGTGTGTGTGTGCCTGTCTGTGTAAAGAGCAATGCTTTTAGGGTAGTCACACTCCATACAATTTGTATGCTCTACTTTGGCAAAGCTTCTGATGTCATCCACCTAGACATATACCTCTGGGAAAGCCGTAGCCCAGTAATCTCCATAGCGTGTCCAGGAACTGCATACTGCTGTCATGTGATAGAGTAAATAGACAGCTGTTCTACTCTCAGACATGACAAGTGTGTGTGGATTTGTCTGACCCTGCCTGTGTAGAGAGCAATGTTTTTAGGGTGGTCACACTCCCTACAATTGCAATGCTCTACTTTGGTAAGGCTGCTGATGTCATCCACCTATTAATAAATCCCTGGAAAGGCTTTATCCCAGTGAACTGCATGGTGCATCCCATAACTGCGTACTGCTGTAGTGTGATAAAATAGTTAGATAGTAGTTCAGTTCCCAGATATGGCAACTGTCTGTGTAGAGAGCAGTTCTTTTTAGGGTAGTCACACTCCCTACAATTCAAATGCTCATCTTTGGTAAGGCTCCTGATATCATCCACCTAGAAATACACCTCCTGGAAGATATAGCACAGTAATCTCCATGGAGTGTTCTGTTTCTGCATACTGCTGTAGTGTGATATAGATCTCTGTTAGGAGTTCTGTATCCATGCATGTCAGATGTGGATGTTTTGTGCGTGTTCCACTGCCTGTGTGGCGAACGATGCATTTTAGGCTAGTCAGACTCAGTACATATCCAATTGCCTACTTTGGTAGTCCTGCTGATGTCATCCAATGTGAAATACACCTTTGGGGAAAGAGGTCTCCAGTATTTTCTGTAGTGCATCCTATAACAGCTCAGTGCTGTAGTGTGATATAGACCTCTTTTAGGAGTTCTGTACCCACGCATGTCAGATGTGGATGTTTTCTGCATGTTTCACTGTCTGTGAGGAGAGCAATGTATTTTAGGCTAGTCACACTCAGTACATATCCAATGGCCTACTTTGGCAGTCCTGCTGATGTCATCCAATGTGAAATACATCTTTGGGGAAGGAAGTTGCCAATAATCCCTGTGGTGCGTCCTATAACAGCTCCATGCTGTAGTGTGATATAGACCTCTTTTAGGTATTCTATACCCCCAGATGTGGATGTTTTGTGTGTGTTCCACTGTCTGTGTGGGGAACAATGCATTTTAGGCTAGTCACACTCAGTACATATCCACTGGCCTACTTTGGCAGTCCTGCTGATGTCATCCAATGTGAAATACACCTTTGGGGAACAGGTATCCTCATAATCTCCATGGCGTATGCTATAACTACGTAGTGCTGTAATGTACTAAACTAGGTAGGTAGGTGTTCAACTCCTAGACATGACAGGTGTGTGTGTGTGTGTGTGTGTATGTGACACCTGGGCCCAATGTGTGATGGGTTTTGAAAATGTCTTTTATGGTGGCCCTATATCACAATGCCCACTGTACAGGGATAACAGATGTGAAATAGCCGAAAGGCTGAGGTGCAAATCCATATGCATACACGTGACATCACGGCCAGGCAATCACAGTTAGCAACCCCAGTATTACCCACATCACACTCTCAACCCATGTCACATACACACACTCATGCCGTGGCAACAGCCAATATGTATGTAGTATACTGCATATTGGTGACTGATGGTAACTATGGAGTGATTGCAGTGGCCTACAGAGGGCATTGCAACCTGTCCATCTGTCCAAGAGGCACATACATGTAGACAGTGGACCTTCCCCATGTTCCCCACTGGACATCTGCAACACCTGTGGTGCCATCACATGTGACCCACAAAGGACGTACCATGCCTGACAACATGCCCTATATGGACAGATGCCACTGACACCAGGGAATGCCGGTAGCATGCTATCAATGTAGGTGCAGGGTTAACCTCCTGTCCATTACCAGTTCCTGCCACAGATGGCCACAACTGGCACATCTGATGATAATCTGTGTACACAACATGGTCCCAACATCACAGGTACATTTCCACATGTGACTGTACATGCATGTGGGAGGTGTGCACATCCCAGACACCATCCATGTCATGGACTAGGGAACACATACATGGCAAGGGATGCACAGCATTGGGCAGATGCAATAGCCACCCAGGTGACTGGATGGAGGATACAATACCCACCTGTGTGGGAAAATGCAGAAACAACAGGCCCAAGCCACAATGCAGACCATTGTCATGTGGCCTAATGCTAAGGTATACCCATCACCTAGCCTAGTATAGCTGTCTGGCACAGTTGACCACCATATACCCATGCAGAAATGCACCCATGCATGTCAGTACTGGCACCCTGTGTGTTTATGTGTGTGTTGTATGATGTGTAGGATCACATCCACACTCACTACAACCTCCAGTGGCATACTGAAGCATGCTGTCTGATGTCAGACACCTCCCCATACCCTTTGCCCATATAACCTCCGTATGACCCATGTGGTGCATGTAATGTCTGCACAGTAATGTGTTGTGGCAATCTCACTAGTGATTAGCTGTACCGCTGGCCCTGCCAAGTGTGTCAATGTGTGTGTGTCCCTATCAGAGTGTGTCTGTGTTGATGCTGGCATCTGTTCATGTGGACAGGCATGTGTATATCACCTACTGTGTACCTACCATATCCCTGTTGCAGATGTCACTCACCATCACATTTATGTTCTGCGGACTCTACAACAGGTAACCTATGTGGTGCATTCAAGAACTGCATAGGACTGTGATAACACTCCATAATCATCAGGGGTTTGATACCCTGTGCTGGCAGGTGTGTGACACAAACATGCTTAGGTTTTACGTTCCCACCCCTCCCTGACTTGCCAGTGCTTCTGTCTGCCTCTCACACTCCCTCACTGGTGAATGTGGAGACCTATACCTGCTTTTCTTAGGCAGCAGCATTTGTATTTTAGGTAATGCTCATGATCAGCTGATGGCCTCTGCTCGAATTGCAGCCCTTCGCTAACTGATTGCTTGTGGAACAGCTGTGGTAACATTCCCATAGCAAATTGCATGGAAACACACTCCAATATCTGGGAACATCATGTCTGTGTTGGTCCTTTCAGTCAATGTGAGCAGGAACTCATTCTGTTGTTTGGTAAACAGCATCTCAGATGGAGTGGGAGTTTACCTCTGACAACATACACTGTGGAAACAGGCCAACACACAGAAGGGGGATGTGCCTGACCTGACTACAGACTGTAAGTGCTGCTATACTGCATTCGGAGTAATGTTGGTTTAACAGGGTGTGTGCCGATATGGATGTCCTACATGTATTAATACCTGCCATGTCAGCTGTATGTTTATGAGGACACCCCATCTGTAGGGTCATCTGCAGACTGGGTAGTGTGTGGTGCCTTTGGTGTCATTTGTTATCCACAGAAAATGCATCTTTGAACTGCAGAAGGTAGTGTGATGATTGCAGTCTGTAGATGGTAAAAGCCATGACAGTTACTGACTTCATATCCCTCATAGGACATATGTTGCAACAAACCCTGTTACAACAGTAAATGTATGCTATCACAGCAATGTGTCAATATTGGCCCTGTGTATGTGCTTCCAGCCACAGCTCAGTCAACCTTTGCACATATGGCATGCATTAAGAGGTGCATATATGCTGTACACCATAATTAGTGTAATCATATCTGATAACAAGACAGTGAGATATCAGACTGTTACACATGTTATGTACAGTAAGGTTATATTTGATGACATAACCTGGACATATTGTGGTTGTTTATACAGTACTGAGGTCTGTGTAGTTATGGTGAATGTCGACAATGTGTGTATTGTTAATATATACCTTGGCCTGTGTACAGACTGTGGTAGTTGTCATCATCCTAGGTCCCGTGCTATCTGATGTTAAAACAAAGAAAAAAAGCACCAAAGGAACCATAGAAACTGTTTTTTAATGCAAAAAAATAAATAAATAAAATCATCTAAAATTAATGTATCTGATGTTACATGCTGCTCTGCAGTATGTTACTGTATTGGTGTACATGCTTGTAGGTCCATACACATACATTTCCCATACCACAGTCAGTCATCAGACCAAACTGTGTAGTGGCCCAGTATATGTAGGGTTAGTGTGTGAGTGGCACATATGAGGACGGTGTTGAACAGATAGTCCATATACAGTAATATTATGCTAGCTTGCCATATGTGGCTGTGGCTGTGTTCTCATTGGTTGTGGTTATGCACTGTCACACAGGTGTATCTTACTGTGTGCTGTGACATGCCTTTACAGCCTGCTATATATGCAGGTACATGTGCATTCCCTCATAGGAGATGTAGGCCTGTGTTGAGCCAGTCTGCCTGTAGCCTGCACAGTGCATTGTTACAGGCCTAACAACTTCTGTATTTACCCAGTGAGATGTCATGTGCAGATACTTGCCAGATGTATTGCTGTCGGGCCTCCCTTAACAATCATGTATGTCAGACAGAGCAGTGGGATGCTGTACAGATGTATGTCAATATCTAGTTGGCAGTATGTGGCCATGTCACCACAGTACCAGCAGTTATTATGTGCCAAGCCAGACAGGGGTGTGTGACTGCATAACCTATGGTGGCATATGTATACCAGTCGTTATGTGTTATACCCATCTACATGGCTGTTACCAGCCAAATTGTCAGGCATGGTACACATGTTCTGCACTAAGATGTTCTGTGTATACCTCTGGACTGTACAGAGTGTGTCAGAATGTCCACACATATTGGTCAATATCTCTGCTGCAGTCGACAGGGGTGGTACATGCTAGCAGTGGTACTTCACTATGATGTCCTTAGGATGTCGGTCAGTAGCCAATGGTACACATGTGGAAAGCAGATGTGACCTCCCACACACATCATGCAGGTGAAGACAATCCCAATTAGTGTAGCAATAGTATGTAGAACTGTAATAGTACACAAATAAAGGTTTTCCATTTCTGCACACCTGTGTGTGGGTTCTTTTCCTATGACCTCTCTGTGGGTATATGTTGCAGGCAATGAATGTCATTTTTATGAGTGGCCCATACAGTGTCCAGTTGTTCAGGTGTGAACTGTAGGCATAGTGGCTTTTCCATATTTTGTGCACCTTCTGCATATGTATCTTACTGTACATATCTCTGCATGTGTATGTGTAGTCCCATGTGTATATATGTGTAAATATATATATATGTATATCTGTATCTGCATATATGTGTCTGTGTATATGTATCCTGGGGAAGTTCATAGCTTCCAAATTTTACATTTTCCATGGGAGCCGGACTGTACTGCATGATATGTTATCAATACCAGCCTGACATCATACAGGTGGGATGTAGTACTGTTAACATCTTGTGGCCATGTCATGTCAGGTCCTGGTTAAGGGATCTGCAACATTTGGTAGTGTATTGTAGGACGGACATGTTTGGCTGTGGGGGGTATGCCTATTCATACACGACGTATATTGTTTGAGGCCTCTCAACCCCATTACCGGTGCATGTGGACATATTTGTTTTTATTACTCTACCATTGCTATCTACAGATGCATGGCCATGTATACCTATATAGCTATATATATCTACTTACATATATATGACTATGCCCGTGTATACCTACATAGATATATATATATATATATATATATATATATATATATATATATGTGTACATATATGTACCTTGCTGTGTATATGTAGATATATAGGTGTAGACATATGTATATGCATGTGGACATATATGTTTTTTTTTTATTTCCTCATTATCTACAGATGTATGCCCATATATATACACACACACACACACACACACACACACATATATATATATATATATTTTATTATTTTTATTTAACATTTGTTGACCGGGAATGTCCGACTAGGTTCCGCAGAGCCTGTTTTCAGCGCGGAGGCCGGAGGAGAAATCCTCCAGATGCATGTCTTGAATGGTGGGAAGAAAACCGGGACCGAGGAGGAAACACACAAGAAGGGAGAACATGCAAACACAGACAGACACCACCCCGAGAGAATCGAGAAGAACCTCTCTTGCTGTCTTGCTGTGTTAACGTTATAACCACCACTGTGCCATATATATATATATATATATAATATATATATTATATATCTGCATATATCTGTGTATATGTATCCTGGGGAAGTTCATAGCTTCCAAATTTTACATTTTCCATGGGAGCCGGACTGTACTATCTGATACACATATGTATATAGTCCTACAATACATAATATATATATATATATATATATATATATATATCTGCTGACATATATATATATATATATATATATATATATATATATATATATATATATATATATATAAAGATGTATGACATACATATCTATGGCTGTAGGCATTTACATGCATATATATATATATATATATATATATATATATATATATATATATATATATATATCTACATTTATAGATAGGTTGTATCTGTTTAGATATTAGTATATGTACACATACACATACATCTGAAAGTTGAAATACATTCTCTGGATGATATGTTATTGAAAACAGTAGGGTTATTTATATCTGGCATGATTTAGAGGTAAATCACTTTGTCTATGTTGTGCAGGGTCCTGGGTTTGAGCCTTGCAGAGGCCGTTTAATTTGTTGCTGGGCAGAACATGGGCCATTGGATACAGAATGATTAAGGCACTTTAAAGCAGTTGTGTATGGGTTTGCGCAGAGGTAAGCACTGCTAACTTCTGGTTACAGTTTCTTACACAAAGTTAGCTTCTACATTGCTTAACCTGTGTAGGCATTGCTTACCCCCACACAAGCAGGATTCAACCTGCTTACTGCTGCTTAAAAGTGCTTACACCCACTTACCCCAGCTCTAATTTCTTTAAAAGAAAAGGAAAAGGGGTTGATAGGAAAGCGGTGAAAAAAGGGGCACAAAAAGGGAAAGACAGTAGGGAAAATAGCCAGTGATGTGCAGGAAGGTTGTAGGGCAGGTCCATAGCTGCCCATTTCTTCTACAGCAACAGCTGTGCATATACACTGAATTTGGGGTTAGATTTGGACACTCAAACCCCTGGGTGTAGGTGAGGACAACAGTAATTCATTGTGATGCCAATTAGACCGGATTACATGTGTACAGTGGACACTTGTGCAAAATGGACAGCTATGTATGGGGCGAGATTTTTTTATCGGAACAGATTGCCCTTTTTTTTGCAGGTGAGAGTGGGATGTTGGGGAGAAGTAGTAGCTATATTTGGGGAGGTAGGTTGGGTAGTTTAAAAGACAAGACAAACAGGATGCATACAGGGTAGTATATGACACGTGAGGGGTAAACTCCTTGGATGTGGAGGGGTGTTTAGAAGTCATAAGCCCATGAGCCCCCAAAATGGAAACAGTGAGACAGATGTCCCCACCCATGGGCAGTCCCCACTGCAGCTTCACGGCCCCAAAGGTGGCTGTGCTGGGGGCTGGGTAGGAGGGGCAGACTGACCCTCTAATTGCGCCATGCGGCCCTCAAGCTTCTGTAGCTGGTCTCAAATCTCCTTATTGAGCTCCCTACGCACCGCAGCCTAGACCTGACAGCGGGTGACAGGTACCTCTCCAGACCCACTCCCGGGGGGGGCAAGCCCCATCCTCTAAGGTGGTTCCACCCAAAGGTGGTGCAGGGCCAATGGAGGAGGAGGTCCCAGGCTGGGCCCCAGACGTGCTGGTGCCTGCTGCAATGCCAAGCTGAGGTGGGACAGGTGGGTCCGCTGGGACCAGCCTTCCCATACCAGCTATGTTGTTGCAGTTTTAAGGAAGATATCAGTTAGTAATAGTCAACAGCATTCAGGATTAGTTATAACAGTATGCACTGATATTCCCATTAATCCAATACACCAGATTTACAACAGTTGCAGAGCGAGCAGAACACATGCATATATATGACAACAGTGGCCATTACAACAGTATGCAGGTTTCATTGATGGTAACAGGCCACCAATATGGAAGTATTGTAACATAGCACATGCATAGAACCAAATCTGAATATTTATAAACCAATAGGACATAAGTCCCAACAAATGTTTGAAGTGTACACGTACCCATTCAGGTGTGTAATTAGCTTATTGTAGCACATATGGTGGGAATGAGAGAGAGAGAGGTCAATTAACAACTATTATATCCCTGTAGTTTCACAAATTTCTTAGTCACTGCAGTGATCTGTCCCTTACATGTATTATTACACTACCCAATGTCCTTACTTTGTACAATGGTATGTTCATAGATTAGTATCTACATGGACTGTGTCTTACGTATAGTCTACATCTCTTACCTGTTATAGCTGTTGAGGGAATCTTTGTTAACACTACCTGACAGATTCTACACATACTCCTAGATTCCATGCTTGTAGACAAGTATATAAGTGAACTGTGTTGTACCTACAGTCTACACCTCTTACCTGTTATAGCTGTGGGGAAATTTTTTTTAACACTACCTGACAAATGCTACACATACTCCCAGATTCCATGTTGATGTTATACACATACCTAACAAGCTGTTATTTCACGCACTCTCGTCAAGGCTTGACAGGATGCAGGTGTTAATGTGACATATTTTGGAATAGCTGTCATACACTTTGGGTGAGATGCTACAATGGCAGGTTTGTTTCCATATACATTCTCTTTTTGTGTTCAGGTCTTCCTATCCATTATATGTCAGTATAAGCTGCCTGCATTTTTTCAATCATCACACTGATTTGTCAGGGGAACAGGTTACCAGGCAGCAGATTTGGGCCATTTATCTGGACATGCTGGACAGATCAGAACAGTTGAGGGGTATGACTATGCATACAGCTTACTACCTGAACATTCTGCCACAGTCTGTACAGTTGATGGTTATGATTATGCTTACAGCGTACTATCTGAACATTCTAGCAAAGTCTGTACAGTTGTTGGGTCTAATTATGCATACAGCTTTCTATCTGAACATTCTCATAAACTCTGTACAGTTGTGGGGTATGTTTATGCATACTACCACTCCTGGGATTCATACCCCTGCTGTGTGTGGTAAAAATATTACAGTTGACATCGCAGTACACTGTGCTATCAGGTAATTGGCGTAATGCATTCCAATGGTTTCTGTCTAAGTCTCCCTCAGTTGTTCTATATGACTGACCTCTTGGGAATTCCAACATTGTTATACTGAACTTCCTACACATTTTATCTGCGTTCAGCAGTGTGGGTAACTGCTTATTACAACAGCACTATTTATAGAATGCAACACAACAACAACATATGACAGCAGAATGTACACAAGCACTCCAGGGGTTATACTTTTAATCACTAGATATTACACCTTTTTTCCACGCAACCTACATGACAGTCTTCCTGCCATATTGTCTGGTTTATTGAGTACATCCCATACACAATACATTTTTATACTGGCACAACACTTTCTAGAACTGTTATATTTATTTGTTATAACAGTACTTACAGGAATATTACTAACCTGCCTCACAATGCAGCCTTTGCAGCCTAGCAGCATGGGTTTGCTGGTTTGCTGGTTCACAGCCCACTCATCTGCAGCTGTCAGAGAAATACAGCGATATTTAGCCATTACCTATCCATAGTATACACAAGCTAGGCAATCAGTATCTACGTAGCTAAATGGGTACTTACTCAGTGCTGGAGCATCGGCCATCTGCCTTGCTTCTTGGATCCACTGGTCCAAGAGATCACCCCTCCACCGCTTCAGGTTAGTATGGTGACCTGAAGCGGTGAAGGGGTGATCCGCCGCTTCAGGTCAGCATGGTGATGCCTGACCTGCTCACCATTCCGGGGGATAGCAGTGGCACTGGTGAGGTCACAGGCGAGACTGTCCCAGCCATCCACTTTGTACTGAGAGCCCTGGTACTGGCCCTGCAGTAGTCTCTCCTCATTGTGTTTTACCAGCAGCCATGCCATGAATCTGGACTCCTGGGTGCCCCAGCGCTCCGCTCTAAATCAAGTGCCTTCCCCAACTCCAGCCATTCTTCCTACAGTAGGGAGCTGCAACCAGTTATGGGAATTATTGGTGCCTGTGGGGATTAAATATGCCTGATTTCCCACACTTTCCTGTGATTGGACGGTTTTGAAAAGGATAAGCTATGGGCACACCTGCTTATCTACTGTTGGCATTGCTTAAAGGGGCATACCACTGGGCAGATTGAGTTAGCTGGCCTACACATTGCTTCCATCATGTAAGCTGACCTGTGTAATGCTTAGTGTTGCTTAATATCTAATTAGAATTATATTTTACTTTTGAAATTTCTTTATTATTTGTTACATGTTATATATGTGTCTGGTATCTGTGATTCATGTGTACGTACACTGTATGGGTTCCTGAGGACTTCAACACTTTATTACAATAACGCCTCACATCTGGCCTTGCTGCAGTACTCCAGTTCACATATTTATGTTATGTAGCAGGTTATACAACATCACACTGTACATAGATTCATTTCACATGTTCAGTGTGATTTTCCTATGGTGAGGATTTATTTGTTGAAACCTTAGGTATATGTATTGCTATGATGGCTTAGTGGTTAGCTACTATAACGGACATGTACGGAGTCCTGGGTTTGAGCCTTGCAAAGTCTATTTATTTTGTTGCTGCGCAGAACATGGGGCAATGGATACAGAGTGATTAAGGCACTTTAAACCAGTTGTAAGCGGGTGTGCACATGTTTGTGTGGAGCTATGAACTGCTAACTTCCCGTTACAGTTTCTTTTACTCAGTTAGCTTCCAGATTGCTTAATCTGTGTAGGCAGTGCTTACCCCTGTGCAAATGCACATAAACACACTTACTAGTGCTTACATATGCTTACTGCTGCTTAGTTGTACTTAGACCTGCTTACTAGTGCCTTATTCATTATGTCACTGACACTTCACATGTGCATTTCCTGCAGTGCTCTAGTTCATAAATTTGTGTTATTTAGTAGGTTTTGCAAAAAAAAATTGGTTATAACGTGCTTTGCCATGTGAAATAGTCTGTGCTGCAGTGGGACTTGAACTGTGAATGCCTATGCATCAGGCAGATGCTCTGCCCACTAAACTATTGCTGCACTGCTTCATTTGCATATATCTTCCTTGTTATCCTCTTTAGCCTTTTAAGCTGCTTTAACCATAGCTAAGCATTGGGCACACCCATACACCTATGGTTAGCTTTAATCAGATAAAAAAATAAATAAAAGGGTTTCTTCATTTTACTTATATGTACTATTGCTGTTGTACACATGGGCGACTGTTGGTAGGGATATGCAGACACCTGTGAGCAATCTCACTAATTTCTTCATACTTTCTGCTGTTCTATATTGCAGGGGCATGTTTATTCTGAGAGCTCTGCTCTCAGACACGCCCCCTACACTCGTACACGCTCCATGTAAGCCTGGAAGCTCAGGCAGTGCACCTTCATTAATATGCATGGCGCGCTGCCATCCTGCTCCTACATGGTCGCTTCCATGCAAGACTAAGTTAGTCCTACATGGACGATTAGTGAATCCGGGGGATGGTGTCTTCTTTAAATTAATATGCATCCCTGTATAATGTCAATATATATCATTGTATAGTGTCAATAACTGTATTTTATTCAATCATTTTGTGCATGTCTTTATAATTGCCTAAATTGTATACTTTTCCTGGGGTGTGCATGAAATTGGTCATTTGTCATCAGTTCTCTGTATGAGCTAAAACATTCAAATGAACAAAAACAAACAAGCAAATAAGCAAACAAACAAACTATTTCATTTTAAGGTTCTGTGTCCCTCCTTTCTGTGCACTTCTGTGTTACTCTGCTTCACATCTCTATGCTGCAACTACATATCGCACATGCATCAGATCCAAAAGGGTTCATATGTATTAGCCATGTGTAAATTATATATAAAAGAGTGCAGTGATCAAATGAGAAAATACACCTGTGCCTTTCAGTGCAACTATGTCCTTTACTCTATGACCTTTCTGGGTAATGTGCCCTCAAATATAGTAAAGTACCAAGTAGCGTGGCATAGGTGGACTAGATAGCAGGCTGTAATGACCTTTTGGGGAATTACTTCCTTCTAGGGAGTTGTGTTATTTCCTTCCGGGGAATTACTTCATTCTAGGGAGTCATGTCATTTCCTTCTGTGGCATGGTGGATGCTCTGTCCTACAGTTCTACACTGCATGTCTAGAAATAGTCTAAGTAGTGGTCACAGATAAGTTGTATAACAGACTGTAATGACCCTTAGAGGACATTTTCCTTCTGGAGAGCAGTGTATTTCCTTGCAGTGACATTCTGTGGTACTGTACCTCTACCTGTGTTCAGAACAAACAACAGTCCCAGAGGTGGATCACTGCCGAGCTGTTCAGCAGCCAATAGTGACCTTGCCTTCTGGGTGCTACCTCTTTCTGGGGAGCTGTTTCCTGCCCTGTAGTGGACCTTTTGTGATGCTGCATACTACTGTTCTCCAGTGATCTAGCAGGAAATGGAGTCAACACTAAACAGAGTTGGAAGTAGTAGTGACTTCCTGCAGATATCTTTCATTATTTGGAGTTGTGCGCTTTCCTGCAGTATCCTTCATGGATAATGTATCAAAAATATATCTGCCAGAGAACTTTTTATCATAATTCCAAGACTCTTATTAGAAGACCTGAAATTAGGAAAAAATAATGCAAATACAGAACATCAAATGATGAGTTCTACTTTAGAGTTATTAGTTTTTACAGGGGAGGCGAGGCTCATCTGCATTCTCAGTATGCCGCACTGCACTACCCACACCACTATCACTGATATGTAGATATATATATATATATATATATATATATATATATATATATATGTGTGTGTGTGTGTGTGTGTGTGTGTGTGTGTGTGTCTATGCCATAAGATCAAAAATTCAAAAGACTGAAAGCCAGAATATCTAAAACATGAAATATTGAAAGCATTTTTAAGGTGGGGGGCAAGCCCCCCTGCACCTCCTACACCGTGTCCTAATTATATATACCAACTCCACAGTCACACAACAGTGGAGAAGGAGCAAATTCTCATGTTAGATGTTTCACGTTTTAGATATTTTGGCTTTCAATCTTTTGAATTTTCGATCATATGGTATAGATCCATATGCACTATATACATATATACACACATATATATGTATATATATATATATATATATATATATATATATATATATATAATTTTCTTTCAGCTGTTCCCATTAGGGGTCGCCACAATGGATCATCTGTTTCCATTTCTTCATGTCCTCTGCATCTTGCTCTGTCACATCAGCCACCTGCATGTCCTCTCTCACCACATCCATAAACCGTATCTAAGGCCTTCCTCTTTTCCTGTTACCTGGTAGCTTCACCCTTATCATCTTTTTCACAATATACTCAGCATCCCTCCTCAGCACATGTCCAAACCAACATAATCTTGCCTCTCTGGCTTTGTCTCCAAACCTTCCAACCTGGGCTGAACCTCTAATATACTTATTCCTTATCCTGTCCACCCTCATCACACCCAGTGCAAATCTTAACATCTTTAACTCTGCCACATCCAGCTCATACTCCTGCCTTTTTGTCATTGCCACTGTGTCCAACCAATATAACATAGCTAGTCTCACTTCCCTCTTGTAGATTTTCCCTTTCACTCTTACTGGTACTCGTCTGTCACAAATCACTCCTGACACTCTTCTCCACCCACACCATCCTGCCTGTACTCTCTTCTTTAATTAGTTGAAGGGGAGTGATTTCACAAAATTATAATTTTGTGCTTACTCACACCAGCCAGTAAAAGCAGAGAGGAAATGAGATCTTCTTCTTCTTCTTCTCTTTCGGCTGTTCCCGTTAGGGGTCACCACAGCGAATCATCTCTTTTCATTTTTTCCTGTCCTCTGCATATTGCTCTGTCACACCAACCACCTGCATGTCCTCTTTCGCCACATCCATAAACCTTGTCTTAGGCCTTCTTCTTTTCCTCTTACCTGGCAGCTCCATACTTAGCATCCTTTGCCCAATATACCCAGCATCCCTCCTCACCACATGCCCAAACCAGCGCAATTTCGCCTCTCTAACTTTGTCTCCAAGCCGTCCAACCTGAGCTGACCCTCTAATATACTGATTCCTAATCCTGTCCATCCTAGTCACACCCAGTGCAAATCTTAACATCTTTAACTCTGCCACATCCAGCTCTGACTCCTGCCTTTTTGTCAATGTCACCATCTCCAACCCATACAATGTAGCTGATCTCACTACCCTCTTGTACACCTTCCCTTTCACTCTTACTGGTACCCGTTTGTCACAAATCACTCCTGACACTCTTCTCCACCCATTCCACCCTGCCTGTACTCTCTTTTTTACCTCTCTTCCACACTCACCATTACTCTGAACTGTTGATCCCAAATACTTAAACTCATCCACCTTCCCCACCTCTACTCCCTGCATCCTCACCATTCCTCTATCCTCCCTCTCATTCACACACACACATGTTCTGTCTTTAGTCCTTCATTCCTCTTCTCTCTAGAGCACATCTCCATCTCACTAGGGTCTCCTCCACCTGTTCCCTACTCTCACTACAGATCACAATGTCATCTGCAAACATCATAGTCCATGGGGCCTCCTGTCTGATCTCGTCTGTCAACCTGTCCATCACCATTGCAAATAAGAAAGGGATCAGAGCTGATCCTTGATGTAATCCCACCTCCACCTTAAACACATCTGTCACTCTCACCACAGACCTCACCACTGTCACACTACCCTCGTACAAATCCTGTACCACTCTTACATACTTCTCTGACACTCCCAACTTCCTCATGCAATACCACAACTCCTCTCTAGGCACCCTGTCATATGCTTTCTCTAAGTCTACAAAAACACTATGCAACTCCTTCTGACCTTCTCTGTACTTCTCCATCAACACTCTCAGAGCAAACATTGAATCTGTAGTGCTCTTTCCTGGCATGAAATCATACTGCTGATCACTAACCATCACGTCCCTACTTAACCTAGCTTCCACTACTCTTTCCCATAACTTCATGCTGTGACTGATCAGTTTAATCCCTCTGTAGTTACCACAGCTCTGCACGTCACCCTTATTCTTAAAATTTTTCTTTAGTCCTTGGGCATCCTCTCACTTTCCAAATTTTCATTAAACAATCTGGTTAAAAACTCCACTGCCATTTCCCTTAAACACCTCCATGCTTCCACAGGTATGTCATCTGGACCAACAGCCTGTCCATTCTTCATCCTCTTCATAGCTATCCCTACTTCCTCCTTGGTAATCCATTGCACTTCATGATTCACTATCCCCACATCCTCCAACCTTATTTCCCTCTCAATCTCTTCATTCATCAACCCCTCAAAGTACTCTTTCCATCTGCTCAACACACTCTCCTTGCTTGGAAGTATGTTTCCCTCATTATCCTTTATCAACTTTACCTGCTGCACATCTTTACTAGCTTGGTCCCTCTGTCTAGCCATTTGGTAAAGGTCCTTTTCTCTATCCTTAGTGTCCAACCTTTCAGACAACTCTTCATATGCCTTATCCTTAGCCTTCACCACCTCTCTCTTTGCCATGCACCTCATCTCCTTATACTCCTGTCTACTTTCTTCATCTCTCTGACAATCCCACTTCTTCTTTGCCAACCTCGTTCTCTGTATACTGTCCTGTACTTCCTCATTCTACCACCATGCCTCCTTGTAGTCCTTCCTCTGTCCAGATGTCATACCAAGCACATTTCTATATAAATACTGGCATTTCATCAAATCAGCACAATATGCTGACATGCCTAATGTCAACCCATTAATATCGAAACATGAGTGCTGACATATATATATATATATATATATATATATATATATATATATATATATTATATATATATATTTATAAGGAACTAGTGGCATTTGTTAATCAACATTACATCAGCGTGCCTAACATTAACCCATAAACATCAAAATTTGAATTTCGACACCTGTCTGTAAATGTGCTGTGGTTTCTTCTCGAAATATGCTTAGTTAAAAAAGGAATTTTTTCGGGGATGGGTGCATGCATCTCCTACACTCACTGGTAAGCAAATATACGAACTCCATGATCACACAGTCTCCGAAGAAGGGACATATTCCTCTTCCAGGGGCTTATCCTTTATCTCACAACTATCGACGATCTGTTGTTCATGACAAAAGTGGGTCAACAATGCATAGGTTGATAATAAATATGATCGACTAATGGTATTTAATATGATTAACCATTCTCATGTAAGCCATATATATATATATATATATATATATATATATATATATATATATATGTATATATATATATATATATATATATATATATATATATATATATATATAGTTATAATTATGCCTTAGATCACCTTACCTCTGTGAAAAAGGGAATACTCTGAAACACTGTGATCTTGCATTAAATATATGTAAGTCCACATTTTATCACAATTAGTCTCACTATTCACAGACACATACTAATCAGTCTCGGAACTACAAATGGTAACCTGGACAGAGATCTATAGCAGATATTTGTGACTTTTTTGAACACTGCATCCTTAGGATGATCTGTCTCCTTAAGTTTTTTATATACATATGCGCATTTTATGTGTGTGTATTATATGCTGAGCTTTATACGCAAAAAATGTAAAGCTTTAACAGATGTTTACAAATCTGAAAAAAAAAACTTCTAAATCTTCATTATGTTTGTCAGTGCCACCATAGAGAAGATAGAGACAGGTGGGAGGTATAAAACATCTTAATGATGACTTATTGTTTTTTAATTATCTTAAATTAATAATATATAAAAGGCTTGTAGAGTTTCCTTATTTTCTATGAGTTGTCCTCTGAAAATTATATACTCTTGCTTTTTGTCATCTACAAGGACTGCATTACTTTCTTGTATAAATTTTGAAAAATAATTTGTGTGTGTGTGTGTGTGTGTGTGTGTGTGTGTGTGTGTGTGTGTGTGTGCGCGCGTGCATGCGTGTATGTGTGCGTGCGTGCGTGCGTGCATGCATACGTGTGTGTGTGTGTGTGTGTGTGTGTGTGTGTGTGTGTGTGTGTGTGTGTGTGTGTGTGTGTGTGTGTGTGTGTGTGTGTGTATGTGCACATTGTGTGTATGTGTATACTGGAGTGTGCTGCTGGGAAGAATGGAC
The DNA here is from genome assembly GCF_019279795.1 of Protopterus annectens. Classification (NCBI taxonomy): domain Eukaryota; kingdom Metazoa; phylum Chordata; order Ceratodontiformes; family Protopteridae; genus Protopterus; species Protopterus annectens. The sequence goes on from NC_056728.1 coordinate 1,450,824,230, forward strand.
ATTGTCAATTTTTCTGAATTGAGTCCCAAAGTAATGTGAGCCCTTCTGTAAGTATAATTTGCATATCCTTTTAGACATGAAAAATAAATTATATTTTCCATTCTGTCTCTCCAGCCCCAGATGCATTTCACCATTTTTTGTTGTCAAGTTTAGTATGATAACTGCTGAATTGTAAATGTTGCCTTTTTTAAATATTTTTAAATATTTTCTGTAATTAACATGTTAAAAAGAGTTTGGTGATTAAAATGCTTCATTAACTTTTCAAGAGTATCTTGAGCAATCTGTCAAAATAGTTGTTAAAACTGATTAGTAAACACTTCTATTTAAAACTGTCCGTGCCTAATTTAATTTAGACATCTGAAAATTAGAGAGAGAGAAAGTATTATAATGACAAGAAGTCAGCATTTGAGAGCTGTTGATAGCTGTCAAACTTATTGGAGAAGCAGCCAGCCACTTGCTCTCCGTTTGACTTCCTCCTACACTGTCTTGGAGTTTTGCATAGACATACATTGAAATGTGAAGTTTTAATTCTTGTGACTGTAGTTGTACATTGTTATGATATATATATATATATATATATATATATATATATATATATATATATATATATATATATATAAATATAAAACATTATGTCAACAGACTTTGTTATCAGTATGTTCTCTTTTCAAAGAGTTAGCATGATGGCTACACAGTTTGTTGCTAATACTTTTTCTTTTCAAAGAATTTCTGAAGTTAGGCTTTGTTAATCAAATAGCCATTCTCTCTATGTCTGTCAGTCTGTCTGTCTGTCTGCCCACTCTCTCACCCTCTCAATCTCTCTGTCTCTCTATCAAACTGACTACAGCACATTCAGCCACTATTGGTGATTTTCTTCTTTCTTTCTTTTTTCTTTTTCTGACAGCTCAGTCAGTCAAATAATAAACATATTGTTTTTTTATATTTATATCACAGTAAAATTAGAGAGGCACTGGTATGGCTTGCTTTTAATATTCACTGGATGTGCAATACTTGTTAATGACCACAAACGTTCCCCTCATCATAGAAAGTGGTGTGCACATGCATTCAAAGGGTAAAATGTGTACATCTCAAATGCTGTCATTATTCAGTAACAATGAGCCAAACATTTAAAAGAAACCATGCGCCAGGTGTTAATACAGCAATGCACAAAACAATACCCAGCCCAACAGTCCATAACATGGAAGCCAAGTCTCATGTAGAGACTCTATAGATTACAAACAGTACAATAGTGAACATCCTATTTTACTAAAAGCTATCACATGCACTAAATATGTACAACTTTAATCCAGCTAAGGATAAGTGCAACAATGTCAGCTGTGCAGCAAAATCTGAACACATTTATTGCGAGCTCTCCACTAGAAGTACAGAGTAAAAGTTTATCTACCATTTAAGCTGTCTAATACATTTGGGAGCATTATTCATGGGATTAAAAAAGGGTTACCTCTAGTAGTAAGTCCTAACATTCTAATTTTTCCACAGATAGTAGCCTTTTCCAAGTCACAGACCAGCTGTCAGTAGGAATTCAAAATGATCTGCAGAATCACTTTAGCAGGCTGTCCCGTTGGTTGTATTACATGCTAATGAGGCATTCCAGGGAATTACCAGAGAAAATTAGCCATGTGATCTCCAGTGGAATTGCATGTGGTAAGGCATTTGCAAAGCCGAGGGTCTCAGAGAATCACGTTACTGTGTAAGTCAGCAAGGCCAGCCAATTTAATTAATTTGGCCAAAAGTTTACATTCACTGATCACTTCCAATAGATGAGATTACATTAGAAGTAAGAGCCGGAGAGTTTACCAGAAAGGTAGTTGTGGGGGATATGTGCATGTCTGTTTGTGTGGGGCTACATGTGTGAGCGTATGCAGAGGGATAAATGGACTCAGATGAGTGTGTGAGTGCTTGTTGGTGTGTGTTTGTGATTGTGCATCTGCTTGGTTGACAAAATGTAAGGGAGTTAGGAGATAGGTACAGTAGGTATGAGTGTGTGTGTGTGTGTGTGTGTGTGTGTGTGTGTGTGTGTGTGTGTGTGTGTGTGTGTGTGTGTGTGTGTGTTTCAGTGAATGAATGTGTCTTGGAGTGCTATCAGATGAAGGAGGAATGATCTAAGATTATTGTCTGTATGTGAGGGGGACTGTCTGTGAGTGTGTTCTTCTTGGTGGAGCGGCCATTCTTCTAAACTCACGTATACTAATGAGCAAATCATGAAATCCTGGGGGGACTAGACAGCATGGAATTGAACATATTTCCATAAGTCACTTAAAAATTAACAGGAAGTTTTGCAGCAACGAAGACATGTGGGGGTACTAGACAAGAGTGAATTTTAAATATTGCTTTCAGTGACAGTAAAAAAATAACAGAACAAGGATTGTCAGCAAAAAATATGTATTGCAGGAACACAAACACCGAGTACCGTTACTAGTATTACTCTTATAACTTACAAAGTTAATATAATGACAGGTTTTGCATCAAAAAAGAAGTAAGAATGGACAGAGATGGCCAATCTGTGGAATTTACCAAGAGCATTGCTGGTAGTTGGTATTCCAGATGTTTCTGACTTACATGAGAGGGTGGTTTGCTCAAGGAATGTTGGCTTGTCTGCCTACATTTGATCATTTATTTTACAGGTTGCACTCATATTTTAATTTGGGGCATTCCTTCTTAGCCCAAACAACTCCAAGGACAACAGTGCAGAAGAATGGCGTCAACTTGGACCTTAATCCTTCCTCTGGTCAAGAGCTATGGCAGGGTTTTACAAGAATGATCTGGGATCCGATTCTGGTCAGCTTTGGATTAGCTGTCACAGTTATTAGGCCAGCTTTAAAATATTGATGATTCGCTTAGGAGAAAATGTATTGTTCCAAGTCACATTTGTTATATAGAGGTTTTACAGACCCAGCAGCAGTAGCATAACACTAGCTTTCTAATTAATCAATGATTAGGCCATCCAGAGCCTTTCATCCACCTACCTAGAAACATCACAGAGTTACATAAATCACTGTTCACTGTGTAGCCGGAAAAGGCTGTTGATGCAGGTTGGTGTGGTTGTACAAAGACAGCAGCATATGCATTGATGGGAGTGTGTATGCAATGCCATACTTCATATGCATTATTTATATACCTATGATGGTACTGATTCTTTACAGAATGTTTGTCGCTGATATGTTCGGCAAGTGTATAACACAAACCTATACCTATTTATTAAGTGATTGATGTATTTATTAGCATGTTGTGCCATTATTTGGGTTCCATATTTGTTCTTTGTATGCATTTTAATCATGGATAATTTCTCTGTGCCGACAACCCGTGCTATGCCTACATTGCACACTGTACCGACAATACCTCAGTACATACATTTCCGTATAAATTGCTGAATTTCTATGTAGAACACATCTTTTGAACAGTTTTAGTTCCTATATGAACAAGTTGCTGGGTTCATATTGCTGGTTCTACACCTCCCTGTGATATTACCCACATGACGATGTAAAAGTGGCACACAGTGTTTTTAAAATATTACATCATTAAAATAAATTATTACTTTTGCTATATCCTAGAATTAGTTGAATTATGTACAACACAGCACATTAGCTAACATTACTTCATTTTGCTTGTGGAACATTGCACCAACTGTGCCTTAATCACTTTGCATCTAACCTCTAGATCTTTGTATGATCATGAGCAATTTTTTGATTCTCTAAGCTACTGAGAGCCAAAGATTCTTAACGCACACCAAGCAGAGAGAGAGAAGGGGGGGAGAGAGAGTGGCTCTGTGCATTTAATCTCTCTCTCCTGATTCCTTGCTTAATTCTTGACTTTCCATATATTTTTTCAGACTCATCCAACATACCCATTCTTTTATCTAATCAGAATAAATGGGATTCTCATTAAGTTTTATCTCCCATGCGCATACTTAGCAAGATCCTTCTGGGGAGGATGTGCAAGTTAACAGCAGTCTCCACTGAACAAGTTGTTCTCCCACCCTTCCTCCTGATGTACACCCCTACCCTCCCTTTAGTTATTCTCCCACCCTACCTCCTGATGTATAACCCTACCCTCCCTCTATTTGTTCTCCCACCCTATCTCCTGATGTATACCCTACCTTCCCTCTAGTTGTTCTCCCACCCTACCTCCTGATGTATACCCTACCCTCCCTCTAGTTGTTCTGTCACCCTACCTCCTGATCTATACGCCTACCTTCCCTCTAGTTGTTCTCCCACCCTATCTCCTGATGTATACCCCTTCCTTCCCTCTAGGTGTTCTCCCACCCTGCTTCCTGATGTATACCCCTACCTTCCCTCTAGTTGTTCTCCCAGCCTACCTCCTGATGTGTACTCTTACCTTCCCTCTTATTTTTCTCATACCCTACCTCCTGATGTATATCCCCACCTTCCCTCTAGTTGTTCTCCTACTCTGCCTCCTGATTTATACCCCTACCCTTCCTCTTCACAGCAGAGCATGTTAAATCTTGCCAACCCTCTTTTCACTCTGCTAGCAATGACAGATGCCAAGCCACTAATTGGACTTGGGTCTCATGTTACATACTTAAGGCTTTATTGCATTGTGTCAGCTAAGCTGGTGTAAAACAGTATTGTCATTAATGGTATATCCAGTAAATGTGTTTTACATGTCTTTACTGCAAACAGTGAGGGAAAACAAAAAATGTGCAAACCTGGTAATTTCAACAGCAGTCAGAAAACTCACAGATCTAAAAAAATGGACTGGTTTGTGCAGTTTCAGTAGTATAAAATCACTGAAGTATTCATTTCAGACCTAGTGCAAGACTACTGAAAACACTAATAGGTTCATAGGTGTATACTAGGCTAATGGCCCTGGATCCTTTACAAGCCTAGCCCATAGAAGTGCCCTGGCATCATGCCACCCGATGTTAGTTCCCAGTACCTCTATCAAGTAGAGCCACTGGACTGATCCCGGAGTGAACTTTCTTTTTCCCATCCACTCATCAAGATTTCTCTTGAAGCGGGCCAGTGAGGTGCTCTGTTTGACATGTATGGGAAGTCTATTCCAGAGCATGGGCATTCTCTGGTTTATGAACATGTCCCTCCAGCATGTTCTCTTGATTGTGGTAATGAGGCCAAGGTCTCTGGAGCATGTGGTGTGGAGGGATTGGGATTTCTTTAGATGTAGCATTTCTAACAGAGTTGGATCAGACATTGCTTTGTAAGTCAAGCAGAGATCACCTCTTAGTAGACAATATGAGACAGAGAATTGCTGGTGTTTTTGAGTCTGTCTGTGTAGGACATGTGTTTAAGGCCTAGGATCCTCTTTGTGAGGTACTTTTGTGGCCTTTCCAGCTGTTGCTTGTGTCTAGTGAGGTACATGCCAAATGGGGCATTATACTCGATGATTGGTCTAATGAGTGAAGAGTAGAGAGAGATGATGACCTCTTCTTCTTGGATAGAAAACCCTTGTTAATGAGATGTGCCACATAGAAGGACTTTCTTGACCCCAATGACAATGTGGTGGTCGAAAGAGAAGTTGCTGTCAATGTATGTCCCCAGATCTCTTGTAATGCCCCCAGTGTTCAGTGAGCTTCCATCAATGTGGTAATTAGTGGGAACTGAGTTTTTCCCATAGGGGATGACAATGCATTTTTTGGCATTAAGCTTAAGGCCATGGTTTCAACACCAGTCATTGGTCTCAGTGAGGCCTTTCTGTAGGATGCCTACATCACTTGGGGAGTTAATAATGGCTCCCAGCTTGTAGTCATCTGCGAAGTTGGTCAGCCAGAGTCCCTCCATGTTGGCCTGGACTTCTGAGAAGTAGATGCCAAACGGGAGAGAACACAGGACCGATCCCTGTGGGAATCCACTCATGACTGGTCATCCACTACTTTCACACTGTGGATTCTATCTGTGAGCCAATTTGCAACCCACCTAGTGATATAGGGGTTGATGCCTAGTTTGGTGAGTTTATCAATATTTCCTGACTGAGGAATGGTATCAAAGGCCTTGGCCAGATTGAGGTAGGCTGTATGAATTGCCTTGCCCTCATTCACAGCTCTGGTGACTTACTCAAAGAAGTCAACCAGGTTGAGCAGGCATGATCTACCTTTCACAAAACCAAACTGTGTGGGATCTAGAGTTTGGAAATTTCTTATATCCTTGTTAATTAGGTCCATGATGATGCACTCCATAGCCTTACATATCAGACTCATCAGGCTAATGGGGCAATAATTCCCAGGGTCTGTAACCACTCCCCTTTTATGGAGATGGGTGACTGTAGCAGTGCACCATTTGGTAGGGGCAAAGCATGAGGTGAGGCTGTGATTGAACAGGGCAAACAGATGTGGTGGCAGTTCACTTTGTAGTTCATATAGAATACATCCAAGGATATTGTCAGGTCCCATGGAAGCTGTATTCATGGCCTTGGCCAATGCAGCTTTAACCTGAGCTGCAGTAATGGTGGGTGCCTGGCATTCCTCTATTATTGTGATTGGTCCTTTGGGGGGGGGGGATAAACATGGCACTGAATCTGTAGGCCAGTATGTTGGGAATATCCGTCGGCTCAGTATAGGAGGTACCATTGTGCAGTAACTCAGAGCAAACCTGGGTATTGTCATGGAGATTCTTGATATAACTATAGAATGATTTGTGGTTGTTTTTAGTGTCTGCCACAATTCTGCCTTTATAGCTGGTTTTAGAGGTTTTGATGAGGGATCTCAACTTTTTGTTGAGGCTAATAAGGGATTTTTTCCAGTCTTGGGACTTCACTTTTTTTCTGCAACAGTTTCTTCCTTTTGTTGTAGAGTTTATTAATGGCAGAGAACCACCAGATTGGTGTCTTGGTTCTGTTGGGTATGGCTAGTTCCATGCGTTTATGTATGAGTTCATACAGTGCATTGGTGTATGATTTTGCAGTCATGCATCTATTTTCCATTGATATGCATGATGTGAAGTTAGCCACCTCTGTTTTTAGGAGCTCAAAGTCAGCTTTGGAGAAGTTTTTCATGGTGGTTACCTTTGCGGAGGTGTGGGTGAGAAGTGAATTTCTATGGTGATTAGTCCGTGGTCGGATCTAACCAGGAAGGAATTGAATATTGGTGTAGAGCAATGGTTGCCCATGTTTGTAATGATGAGGTCAAAGATGTTGCTTCCTCTAGTGGGGGTAAGAATGAGGTGGTCCAGGGCTTTGGAAATGATGAATTCCAGGAAGCATTGGGCCAGGGTATTGGTGCATGAGTGGTTTTCCCAGTTGATGGAGGGGTAGTTGAAATCACCCAGTATGAGAGTGTTGGGTTGGACTCTAATAGCTTCCAGGGTGCTTATCAATGTGGCGTGAGAGTCTTGGGGACCAATAGCAGACTACGATTTGAATTGCCCACCGTCTTACCCAATATGTTATTCTGGGCTACTAGTCTGGAGGTGTGCATTTCCTTTATGAATATGGAAACACCACCAACTTTGGAGCTTTGGTTCATGTTCTGCGGCTAAAAGGTGTGGAATGAGTTACAGTCTGGTAGTGCAGGGGTATTTTCTGCTGCTTTAAATCAGGTCTTCGTTACAGCACAAATGTCTATGTTCTCCATTTTGAGGAGTGCTTCGAGCAAGTGCATCTTGAGATTTAGACTTCTAGGGTTGAGCAGCATGACCCGTAGATTGCATTTATTTATAGCTGTCATGGTGGTAATTTGGTCTTTGGAATATCACCTAAAAAAGGCACTCTATGGTGTGGCAAAAGCCTTAGCCAGTATCCAGAAACCCAGGGGTGACAGATGCAGGCCATTTCTGGCAAAGCATAGAGGTCTGTCAATCATGTCATCCCAAAAAGACAGATACTGGATCCCCTTAGAATGACACCAGAAACTTAGCCATTTGTTGAAAGCAATAATTTTCTGCTTGTACTGCAGTATCATTCCGGGCATCAGTAGGATGCTGCTCAGGGCTAGGGTCATACCTGCCTGGGCCACATAATCCAAGAGCTCCTCCATGTCTCTTTTCATGTTGTCCAGGGAGGTGTGCCTCAGGTCATTCACACCCACATGGACAGTGACAGAATCAAACTTGCACTTGTCGTGGAGTGACCTGAGTGCATGTCTTGTGTCAGATTCTGGCACCTGATAAACAGCTGACTGTTGCCTTCTCCTTATTCAACCTAGTGAGTGGGACTTCAGTGTGCTTCACTATTGAGTTACCTATGATTAGTGTATTGGGCAAGCTGTTTTGCCTTAGGGGATTAGGTTGAGGGGCACACTGTGTAGGTGAGATATGTGTCTTGTGGTTTGTGCTGTGTTGTGGTGGTTGAGTGTGTTTCTGCCTTGGAGGTCTCTGCTGTTTGGGTAGATTTCTATTGAGAACCTCCGCAAAGGTGGCTGTGTGGTTTGTGTATTTATGTGTGAGCTGTGATGGTGGGTGTTCTGGAGGGCTATGTATTGCATTTGGTGTGGTGCAGGTGTTGACCTTCTCCTCTTGGCCAGCTATTCTGGTGTTGGCTTGAGAGTGCATGGCTTCCAATTTGGATATATAAGTGCATCTCTCACAAGTCTGAGTGATGGGAGGTAAGAGGCGAGGGTTGTTTGTGTACATGAGGTTCATAGGTTCATAGGTTAGTACTAAGCTAACTGCCCTTGCGAGCCATTTTAAGCCTAGCCAATTATCCCTTGTGAGACTCAAACCCTGCACCTTGTGTTTGTAAGGCAAACACCTTAACCATTAGGCCACCCCCCCAGCAATTGCTACACTGCCTCAAAATGCCCAATTTCACCAGATTAATAGGAGAAAGCACAGGGACCTTACCTTTAGACATGACAGGTGGGGTGGTCATTATTACTAAGTACTGGAGCTGTTTCCATGTATATATTCTTTTTACAGGAAAAAAGTCACTCAGAGTGTCTGAGTCTGTACAGACCACTGCCAAACACTTGAGGGGAAACTAATACATAGACACTGAAAATTTAAGGATGAAGTATTTAGGCAGATATTCTAAAGCTAGAAAGAAATCAAGCAGTACTTACTGAAAAATAAAGAATTAGCTTGTCAAGAATGATGAAAAGAGGGGAGTCGTATGAATGGCTAATGCCTGGCTACTACTAATGCTGGTCTCAGCACAGCTTCATTCTGTTGGGATACAATACTCCTTTGCTTCTTCTCTCACCAGAAGCAAAATGTTAGCACCAATCCCAAGAAGAGAAGCAGGCCACGGCCTGTTTGGTGATCCACAGTCTTGTCCCAGATGATGCAAGGGTCTGAATGCTTGTTGACTTTTTCTGGTAGATGCCTCGGATAGCAACCAGACCAATGAGGTATATTAAGCACAGACACTCACTCTCCAACCAGAAAGAGTCAGGAATCAATGCACTCTGCTCCTACTCTCACCAGGATCAGAATATTAGTACAGATTCCAAGCTGTCACCTATAAAGCAGTTATTAAGCTTTCAGGTGATCAGCAGTCACCAGGAAATAATGTAACTGCACTCCTTCTCTCACCAGGAGAAAACAGAAGCACTAATTCCAAGATGACTACTGAGAGGCAGAACGTGGGCTCTCCAATAGCTGGTGGTCTTGCAGTAGATGCTTAAAGGTAAGATGAAAAAAACAGTTTATCCTAAACACTGCAATGTGCACTAGAGGAGTTAGATGTGAAAGTAGGTAACTTAAGTTTTACCTGTCTAAAAAGTTAAGTTTTAGTGGAGAGTCACTATTTTTAAAACAGCAAGATAGATATAAAGGGGGTAGTCACTTTTGTATTATGGTACTATGGAATACAGTAGGATGGCCAATAAATTTAAATAGTTGAAGGGGAGTGATTTCACAAAATTATAATTTTGTGCTTACTCACACCAGCCAGTAAAAGCAGAGAGGAAATGAGATCTTCTTCTTCTTCTTCTCTTTCGGATGTTCCCGTTAGGGGTCACCATAGCGAATCATCTCTTTTCATTTTTTCCTGTCCTCTGTATATTGCTCTGTCGCACCAACCACCTGCATGTCCTCTTTCACCACATCCATAAACCTTGTCTTAGGCCTTCCTCTTTTCCTCTTACCTGGCAGCTCCATACTTAGCATCCTTTGCCCAATATACCCAGCATCCCTCCTCACCACATGCCCAAACCAACGCAATTTCGCCTCTCTAACTTTGTCTCCAAGCCGTCCAACCTGAGCTGACCCTCTAATATACTGATTCCTAATCCTGTCCATCCTTGTCACACCCTGAGCAAATCTTAACAGCCTTAACTCTGCCACTTCCAGCTCTGACGTCTGCCTTTTTGTCAATGTCACCATCTCCAAACCATACATTGTAGCTGGTCTCACTACCCTCTTGTAGATTTTCCCTTTCACTCTTACTGGTACCCGTTTGTCACAAATCACTCCTGACACTCTTCTCCACCCATTCCACCCTGCCTGTACTCTCTTTTTTACCTCTCTTCCACACTCACCATTACTCTGAACTGTTGATCCCAAATACTTAAACTCATCCACCTTCCCCACCTCTACTCCCTGCATCCTCACCATTCCTCTCCCCTCCCTCACATTTACACACATATATTCTGTTTTAGCCCTGCTGACCTTCATTCCTCTCCTCTCCAAAGCATATCTCCACCTCTCCAGGGTCTCCTCCACCTGTTCCCTACTCTCACTACAGATCACAATGTCATCTGCAAACATCATAGTCCATGGGGCCTCCTGTCTGATCTCATCTGTCAACCTGTCCATCACCACTGCAAACAAGAAAGGGCTCAGAGCTGATCCTTGATGTAATCCCACCTCCACCTTAAACGCATAGCTATATTGTCAAATTAACATAATTTATTTTATTTTTATTTTACATTTGATAAACGGGAACGTCCGGCTGGACACAGGTCCATTTTCAGTGGGGAGATAAGCTCCAAACAAACATACATAGAATAACAGGCAATTACATGGACCATTAATTTCATATTATGAGAGCGTTCATTGTATACACACAAGGAGATGATACATACAGTATGGAATACATTAAATTAACAGTTCATACAAAAGTCAAACATTGATAGAGTATCAAAAGACATCTACTCAAAAGACCTAAAAAGAAGCAGAATTTTGTATTCATGAAACAGACTGTCAGAGTAGTTGGGGTACAGAGGAATTACTTTTTAAAGGTTATCTTGGTGAATGACATGAGCATAGCCAAATATTCTGAAAATGTTTTTTCAGGAGTTTTTTAAACTGAGTAGTGGAAGTGGTACAGGTCGTATGGCTTGGTAGGGTGTTCCATTTTTTGGCAATGGTGCTGGCAAAAAGGGATTTGCCAGCATCATTTCTGTACTTGATGACTTTTATGAGATTTTGGTTAATGGATCTAAGAGTTCTAGTGGGGATGTGTGGTTGTATGAATTGCTGTAGTGTAGGGGTTAGATTACGAAAGTAGTAGAGTATGTGAGCAGTAGACAGCTGGTTGAGTAGTAGCATATGAGTTAGCTTCAACCAGTTGACTTGCTTAAGTGACAGACAGTGATGGGACCTATAAGGGGATTCAGTAGCAAATTTAGCAATTTTGTTGTAACAAGATTCCATTTTATTTAGGTTGGCTTGCCGGAGATTAGTTAAGATGGGAGAGGCATATAAGAAGATGGATAGGAGATGGGTCCTTGCAATGGTTGCTTTGGTGTTATTAGTCATAAAGTGTTTATTCCTATAAAGGAGTCCAAGTTTTTTGTTAACTTTCTTGATGGTTTGAGCAATGTGGATGTCGAATTTAAGATTGTTGTCGATTTCAACACCTAGCAGTTTTGTGTGTATGGTAGGGCTGATTTAAGTGTTGTCTTTGGATATGATGGAGAAGTTATCACTTAGGGGTGGTGGTTTTTCTGGGCCAAATGTAATAAGTTTGTTTTGTTTGGATTGAGAAGAAGTTTATATTGGTGAAACATGTTTCTGCAAGGGTGAAGTAGTTCTGGGTTAAGGATTCAAGTTCATGTAGTGTGGAGATGGCACAAATAAGGGTGGTGTCATCTGCATATTGTACTACTGACACAGAGGGTGAGGAAAAAGTGATTTGGTTAGTATATAAGGAGAACAGTAAGAGACTGAGAATAGACCCTTGAGGGACTCCTATGGTAACTGGCAATAGGGGGGATAGTTGGTCTTTCCGGAGAACTGTTTGTTGATGGCCAGATAGGTAGATGTTAAACCAAGCAATATAGGAGGGGCTTATGTTTATACTAGATAGAGAATTGAGAAGAATGCTCTGGTTAACCATATCAAAGGCTTTTGATAAGTCTATGAATATGGAGGATACAAACAGACCATTGTTTCTGTGGTGGTTAACTATATCCGTGAATGATAGTAGGGCTGTGATGGTGCTGTGAGATGGTCTAAAGCCATGTTGTGAAGCAGACAGAAGGTTTTTATCTTTGCGATGTTGCATTAGTTGAGTGTGAACCACTCTTTCTAATATTTTGGACAGAGGTGATAGGATTGCAATTGGATGATAATTGGTCAGCTCTAAGGAGTTTCCCCCTTTGTGTAGCGGAATGATGTGTGAGCTTTTCCAGGAGGTGGGTACTTTGTTTTCCAGGAGTGATCTATTTATGAGAATAGAGACTGGGTAGGCTATGGCATTAGCTGATATCTGAAGGAAGTCTGCTGGGAGCTTATAGGCTTCTAGTGTGGTTGGTTTTAGTTTTCTAAGGAGCTTAGAAATTACCATAGCAGACACGGGGTGGAGGTTGAAAGTGGGGATGTTGGGTTGAGTGTTGAGAAGGGTGGGAGTATTTGTTGGTGTGGGACTACTAGTACTGTACTGGGCACTGGCCAGGGTTTGGACAGTTTTGGTAAAGAATTTGTTGAATTGTGTGGGAATGTCTTCAAGAACTAGAAAGACAGTGGTGTGTAAGAACACAACAGTAACTGAGTGGGAGGGTGATAAAAATTTCTGTCTGACTCACAAGAGACAGAGCTGTGGTCTCTTGTCAAGTTTTAATATGCAGTTTAAAGCAGAATACAAGTAAAACACAGTGTAAAGAAAACAAATAACACTATACAAAATAGAAAAAGGCTATAAAGTAATACAACAAATAAAAAGCAAACTAACCTTTCCCTCACAGCAAACTGTAGCAGAGTCTGCGTGAGCCTTTCCAGTAATGGATGATGATATAAATGGAAGATGTAAACTATGGATGCAAACTTACAATAATGCTATCTTCATGGTACCATTTTCCTTTTGAGTTCAATTATGCATTAGAACATTTCTATGTAAGTTTAGTTAAAACCATGCCCTAACTTGGATATTAATCATCTTTACTCAACCCAAGGTGCATACCTCTCAACATCTTAGTGCTAGAATTCAGGACAAAGCCAAAAATAATAGAATTACTTTGTATGTTGTTTTAATAGGTTCAGAAAATTGACAGAGAAACATGTTTTGCATTAGTATGCATTTTCTGAATGATAAGAACTCTGAAATTCAAATGTTTGTCATTATTAGTGACTTTAATCCTCAATGAGTTGCCATAAAATCACAAATTTTATGAGGAACTGACCAAATAAATGAGGCACAAATCTGGACATTCTGGGAAATTCTGGTCAGGTGTGAGGTATGTCAAAATGTAAGAAAGCAAAGGATGTCTGTTGGAGTGTCAAACTTATAAAATTAGAAAATTAGGAGTGTATCAAATTAGATTTATGTTACTAAGCAAAGCTGAGTGAGTTTCTCCAAGAAGAGATATCCAATCTTCTGAGCCATTAGATGTGAAAAATAGGTTGATGAATGGCATATCCTGACAGTGGTTGAATACAGTTTGCTACAACAGGTTTTGACAATGATTAAGTAATATGGACAGGTGGAATCTTATCTGAAATAGAAGAACACACACCAGTGAGGTATAATGCACATCAGATAAGAGGGATTTCCAAGGTTCTACAGTTTCTTCATGTGCTGTGAAGTGTTCACACAAGTAGTTAGCTATTACTAGCAATAAGCTCATTTGAAATGTTTCTGCTTGATGCCTTTTGGTAGTTAATCACTGTGCTATCATTAGTGCATGTTTGACCCTTACACTGGCTGTAATTAACGATAATTCATTCTGCAATTATCTTTTATTATATTGTTGAATAGAGTTCAGTATCCCTTATGATGCCTGAATAGATCTGAACATTGGTACCTGGCAATATTGGCTTAAAGCTGCACACCCTGAACACCCACAGTTCAAGTTAGAGCTGCTCTGCTCTTATAGATAAATGCAGCTGTTGTTCATGTCAGCAATATTCTGTTCAAAATGGGTTGAGAGTGTAATACTGCAAAGTTAATCAGTTACAGGTGGTCCACAGTCTGAAATCCAAGCAGAAAGTTTCAGTAAGGCATTACATTGCCTGTCAGTGATCACTCATTTTCATGCTTGCAGTGACCATGGAGTGAGTATAATAAAGTAATGGGTTTTTGGAGATTAAGCTTGTCACATTTTTGGTGCATGGGGACCTGCCTCCACTGCAAAAAAGCACTTTTTGCATGTGTGAAGCTTGCTAAAAAAGTGACAAGTGTGAATACACATTACAAGAAAGTATGTACTTGAGCTGTCATTTACAAGGTGGTATGGATGAACTAAGACGATAAGAGCTCTGAGCAATTGTAGAAAGGCAACAAACATGATAATGATTGATGCAAAGTGATGCCTACGTATACAGCAAACATATGGCCTGCCTGACATTAACTGAGTGTCTAACTGCTAACAGCATATTTTGAGTGCTCTCTGTTTACGTAATTTGAGCAATCATCGTCTCTGTTGGGCAAGAACAGTGGTCATAAGAGCCGTGCTTATCTCTTTGGCATTTTAATTTGTCTATTTATTAATATTTGCTAAACAGGTTGGCAGCTGGTCCATGGACCTTTCTCAGATATGAATAGGGCACAGTGTAAGATTATATAAATGCTAACATTAAAACATACAAATCAGAGATGATTAAATAACTCTAAATATATGTACAATTTACAATTTAACAAGGTACAAAACTGAGAACAGCAATGAAAATATGTTCGCTATTATCCATTCAAAGAAACTGGTTTGTTAATATGATGCATTGAGATAAAAGAAACATGCAGCTGAGTGTGTGCATTCTCAAAAGTTACTTATAGTAAGTTTAAGTCAAATTTGAATCGGGTAATGATCCTTCATTTAATATTGAACTGTTAGTAAATTATCTTTTGCAATGTTTTTCCATTTAGTAGATAACATAACTGCATGACAGTAATAATCATCATATTTGTTAATCAAGAAGGTTCTCAGTCCCATTCTAAGATCGACCCAGGAGCAATATCTGGTTGAGTGTCTTGCTCAAGATCACATAGTAGGCAAACATGCGATGAGAGATTCAAACCCTGTACAACAGAAACTACAGCTGACAACCTTAACCTCTACATCAACTGGCAGACAGAGCAGAAAGTTTAATACAAGTGGGGAAAGTTCATCCTTTCATGAAAGGTTATAAGTAATAAAGACAGATCTAGTCATGGAGGAAAGAATAGTTATTAGGAAGTGAGCCACTGTTCTCAAGGAAGGTGTAGCTACCAACTTCTTTGATGCATTATACAAGTTAACTTCTAAGAAAGGAAAAGTCTGTTCTTTATCCTATTTACCTGGAAAGGTGATCACAGATAGCTGATCCAATTCTACTGAAACTCTTTCGCAATGGCAAGGTAGAGCTGCAGTCTTTGTATACCGTTATGTTATCTGGGCTTGGGCTATGGTAATGTGGGGATTTTTTATACTAAATCACTTGGAGAGTGGGGGAAGCATTGGTAATAAAATGTTTGAAATTACGTATAAATAGGAAGACAGTGGTACAGGCTGGAATGGAGAAAGAGTTTGCATTTTTAAATGAGGAGTAGTGATGTTAAAAGGACAAATGTTAATGATTCAGCAAACTTTTCCTGTGAGTCACAAAGAATTCCACCCTGGGTACTAAGAGGTGCACTCAGAATGACCACTTTCTGCAATTGCAGAAAATAAAATTCAGAGAGATGATGAGACACAAAAAGGAAATACTTCCTGCTAAGCTAATTTGCATGTGTCTCTGAATCATGAGCTGCTATTACTAGGGCTTTCCTGTGGTAATCACCTCTGGCAGCCCATGCAGTTTGCTGCAACAGGCATCTCTTCATTCATTTTCTGAAACACAGACACATAAAGACACACACACACACACACACACACACACACACACACACACACACACACACACACACACACACACACACACACACGCACACACACGCACACACACGCACACACACGCACACACACACACACATGCACACACACACATTCATATTCTTCTTAATTGTTCTTTAGTTAACAGTATGCCCCTGCTGTAGCCTTCTATTATATCACTGCTCCTTGTAAATCATAGCTAATTACAGTCAGTCAGTAATGTAGGACATCATACATAGGACTGAATCATGAGCTGCTATTACTAGGGCTTTCCTGTAGTAATCACCTCTGGCAGCCCATGCAGTTTGCTGCAACAGGCACCTCTTCATTAATTTTCTGAAACACAGACACACACACACACACACACACACACACACACACACACACACACACACACACACACACACACACACACACACACACACACTCATTCATATTCTTCTTAATTGTTCTTTAGTTAACAGAATGCCCCTGCTGTAGCCTCTTATTATATCACTGCTCCTTGTAAATCATAGCTAATTACAATCAGTCAGTCAGTAATGTAGGACATTAAAGTTATATTCTTTTTATTGCTCAGGAAGTGTAGTGTAATGCTCCACCTGTTGCTCTATTAGTTTTTTTAAGTGAATCTGAAAATATTTAAAAAATCACCCTGGTATCATCTACTGTTCCTTCTAGTCTTGGACAGAAGTGTTGAGTACAATCATTTAGAGGCATTGCAGTCCCCACGTGGACACATACCAGTACCACTAAGCTGTTCTTATTTACAGAGCATCCCTGGTTCTCCATCTTGTCCAGTCCCTCCTAACTTGAATACCAGACATTGCACTTCATTCTTCTCCCAAATAAACAAACACATAGAACACAGACATACACACACACACACACACACACACACACACACACACACACACACATGTCTAAGTGTGTGTGTGTGTGTGTGTGTGTGTGTGTGTGTGTGTGTGTGTGTGTGTGTGTGTGTGTGTGTGTGTATGTGTGTGTGTGTGTAGTCATGGGTGTGGGGGCTAGATCCCACATCAGGGGATGCAGAAGAGTTGCACTCCTGAAAAGTTTTTTTTAATGTTTTGTGACATTGGGAATGCTGCTCTAACTACAGACCCTCCAAGATTTTAGATGGCTTAGGTTTGAAGAATCATATGCCATTTAACATAGTCTGTCTTGAGCAACTGGAGGCTAACTACTTCCCCTACTTCAAGTTTTTTTTTTAAGCCAACAGTATCTGGCTTCCTGAGAGCTTTCCTCCCAAAATCTCTGCTAAGTGCAAGCCTCATATAATGTGCAATATCTCATAAATGGTATGAGATACAGAACTGTTAAATGCAAGTTATTCATACACTGATAGACTATACAATGGTATCAGTAGTAATGCGTATCTGGTGACACTACATTTATATTATGATTTTATGAAAGAAAATTACATTTTGCTTACTATAAATCGGCTGTACTATGGTTAAACAAAGAATTATATTTCTGTTCATGAGCAAGATAGACTCAATATATCGAGTAAACTGCTGTTTTTTCAAATGCTTCCAAGTACTACAAATGCCTGCAATATGCAAAATTACTCTTGTAAACACACACAAAAAAAAAACATATCAAAGAGAAACCCAGACAACATATTGATGTATTATAATGAGCACTTCTGTCCTTTATTAAACATACTTCTTAAGGAAATATGCTTTTACACACTATACTTTTAAATAACCTCATAAATCTAGATCATACATTGTTTAAATAACCTTGTAACCCTAGATCATATGATTAATAAACAATAAAATGACTTCCTTGTAACTCACCCCTCATTAATATCCATCTGTCAACTGAACATGTCTGTTCACATATACACAATATGCTGTTCCTGCTTATTAATTTTAATTAAAAAATTGTTGCAAATTAAAATGTTCTATTTTCCTGCATTCTAATTTGCCTGATTTCAGCTTAAACACATACATGATATTCACATTCTCATTCAAACCTGGCAAACGTATTGATTCCCAATCTAAGTTGCCATCTTAGTTCCTTAATTTATAAAAGATTCAAAATACCCTCCTGCCACATCAGTGGCATAGAGAGATAACGCCCAGACTATGGCCCAGCTAACCCAGATTCAAGTAACACCTCATGTAACTGATGGAGCAGAAAAAGGAGGTATGGGCATGTCCATCCGTGGGAAAGTGCAGTTACATAGTCGATCCCATCAGTGATCCCAGGAGGAAGCTGGGGCCATTGCACTGGGGGATGTTGTTTAATTTGAGAAAGCATGGTGGGCATAGGTATCTTGGTGCACAGGTGGGGCTATATGCCACATGGCCCCCTTTGCAAGCCCGCATCTTGGATGCAACCACAGATGGCAGCAATAAGCGAGTGGAGTAAAGGCTAAAGACTAAAGGAACCCAGATGGGTTGATGATGGTGACCAAGACCCCCAGGAAACCCATAGATTCCATGACTGGACTCAGATGTAATTCAGGGTTAGTCCAGGGAGGAGTATGGTGAAGTTGACAGACCTGCATGAATATGGGGCACTGGGTAGGAAGGGCACTGGACAACTTGCAGGAATGAACAGAGTGCCAAGAAAAAAAACTCCTCATGGACCTCTCTCAACATAATAAATAACATAGAAATAAAATTGTCTGAAATTATCATATGACAAAAAATGTGTAAACAAAACATTTTTGCCTAATTGGATAAGTGTGCTCATATATTCTTTGTTTCAGCTTGTGCAACGTTCTGCCTATGTGGAATACCTTGCAACTGTTGTAGTGCCACTTATAAAACACAAACTGAGGGGGTGATTTAATAAAGCCTACACGGACATTTTTTACTGAAATACGCACATGGCCATGAAAAGTTTTAGAATGAATAAACTCCATGTAGCAATGTGCACTCATGTGCAAACATGGTAATTCTATAGCATACACAGTATACCATAAGTAGCTGAACTGTAAGCTGATGAAGCAAACTAACACTGTGGTGCAATTCAACAAGCTGTAAAGCAGCAGTATAGACTCCATGCCCATGCTGCATGCATCTATGTGTCTGTAATTTTATAATGTTGAAGTCCACACTTTAGTATTTGCAGATGTGTACATGAAGCTTTTAACATGTTTAATAATACTGTTAGTGGAACACTCAGTTGGAAAATTTAGTAGGTTGACAAATTTGTTTTTGCATAATGTTTTTACCCTCTGATCATGTCATTTTTAGTTCATGCACACAAACTGACAGAACCATTCAGGCTATGTTCTTGGGGATTCATTGTCAAAATCAATGGTTTTCATTTTCCAAGGTTTATTTGTGAACTACAGAACCTTTACCTGGATACATGTTTCTAACCTCCAACATTGGCCATTTGTTGTAATACTCTGTTTTAATTTTGCTTTCAGGTATTAAAGTCTGCAAGTAAAGCAACTCCCCTCAGTTTTACAAATTATCTCCTCAAGGCAATAGGGCAACTCATAAGTAATTTCTTACTCAGATATTGTTAAACTGTTGGTTCACTACATGGTCTGTAATATTGTCATATTACTTAACAATACTTTCAATGCACTGTAATGATGATTGTGAAAGTTTATCATTAGGAGCCCTCTTTAAAACACCCCTTTCATAGCTGAAATCAGATCTATAACTCATAATAAAAGAGATGAAGTTTTGTCTGAGAAAAGACAGGTCTCCTCTATATCATACAGATGACACATCCTCTGCTTTGCATGCATTTAATATTCTCATAAAGGCCATACTGGATAAACATTTCCATATCATAATTTAGGTGCTTCAAGAGAAAGAAATGCTCTTGTCAGATGGGGACCACTCCTTGAGACAACAACCAGCCTGTAGAGGACTGCTGCACTTTCCAAAAACTTTCTATCTCCTGCAAGAGGTGAAACAAATATTTTTGTGTTAAAAAATACAGGGTTATAGATTTCCAAACCAACCAAAAGGATTCTGTTTTTCTTCCCCCAGACCTCCTCAACTTGTGCTTCCTTACTTCCTGCAACACTGATGCTCTTGTAAAATAATGAATATCACAAGTAAAGCTGCAATTTAATTTTCTTAACTGTTTGTCTGTAAATGAAAACAAAAAAACAATAAATATATAACAGAAGGATGTTTCATTATTCTTTGCTGCAGATTACATAGATTTTAATTTTGTCCAGCGATGCTATTGCCTGAGTTATAGTATGCTGGGTTTTCAGTTAGCTGGTTTCTTAAATTTGAGTTGAACTCTTTGTTCTTAATTGTATTTGTAGTATATGCATTTTTTATGTTTAACAAAGCTCAATCATGTATTTCAGAAGTTTTTTCTACCTCTGTATAGGTTCATAGGTTCATAGGCTGGTACTAGGCTATCGGCCCTAGGGCCTATAATAGCCTAGCCATAACAATTCCCTGGCTATTTCTTCCCAGAATATTTATTTCCCTGGTCCCCTGCCTAGCAGGGTGACTGATGTGATCCCCAGGGTGAATTTCCTATGTCCCATCTAATCGTCAAGGTTCCTTTTGAAGAGGGCCAAAGAGGCACTCAGCTTGACATGTATGGGCAGTCTATTCCAGAGTATGGAGAGTCTCTGGGTCAGGAACCTATTCCTCCAACATGTTTTGTTCATTGTGACAACTAGGATAAGATCCCTGGAATGTGTTGCTCTGAGAGACTGGGATTTCTTTAAGTGTAGCATGTCCAACAGCTCTGAGTTTGACATGGCCTTGTATGTTAAGCAGAGATCACCTCTGAGTAGATGATATGCAACAGAGTATAGCTGACATTTTTTTAGACAGTCAGCATAGGGCATCTTCTTTAGGCTTGTGATTCTTTTAGTGATGTATTTCTGTGGCCTTTCCAGTTGTTGCAGATGTCTAGTGAGGTACATACCAAATGGGGTGTTGTACACTATAATGGGTCTAATGAGGGATAAGCACAGTGGGACAATGAACCCCTGAATGAAAAGTCTTTATTGATGAGGTGTGCCACATAGAAGGATTTCCTGACTGTTGTGGCAATGTGGTTATTGAAGGTGAGACTACTGTCCACCTGCGTCCCTAAGTCTCTTATCACACTTTCGGTGTTTAGTGTACTGCCACCTATGTGATAATTCATGGATACATGTCTTTTTACATTTCTTGCCATTGAGCTTGAGCCCATGGCTCTGGCACCAAACATCTGTTTTTGTAAGGTCTTTTTGTAGAATATCCACATCATTTGGGGATTCAATAATGACTCCCTGCTTGCGTCATCTGCAAACTTTGTTAGCCAGAGTCTCTTAGTGCTGGCCAGTACTTCAGAGAAGTAGATGCCAAACAAGAGCGGTCCCAGGACTGAATCCTGAGGTACTCCACTTGTCAATTGTCTGGAGCTGGATTTTGAGCCAGCTACTTTTACAGTGTGGGTTCTGTCAGTAAGCCAGTTGGCAACCCATCGAGTGACGTAGCGATTAATCCCCAGCTTAGTAAGTTTATCTATGATTCCAGAGTGGGGGATGGTATCAAAGGCCTTGGTGAGGTCCAGATAGGCTGTGTGGACTACCTTGCCCTTGTCCACGGCTCTAGAGACTAATTTGAAGAAGTCAATCAGGTTGAGGAGACAAGATCGGCCCTTTACAAATTCAAACTTGGTGGGGTCCAGTGTTTTAAAGTTGCCAATGTCTTTGTTTATAAGTTCCATGATAATGCATTCCATGGTTTTGCAGATCAGGCTTGTCAGACTGATGGGACGATAGTTCCCGGGGTCCAAGGTGGATCCCCACTTGTGGAGTGGGATAACTGTAGCTGTGCGCCACTCAATGGGCACGATGCCTAAGGTGAGGCTATGATTAAACATGACACTTAGGTGAGGTGCCAGTTCATTTTGTAGTTCATGTAGTACACAGCCCGAGATGTCGTCTGGTCCCATGGATGCTGTATTCTTAGCTTTGGAGACTGCGTTTTTTACCTGTGTGGTCATGATTACCGGAATTTATCAATCTTTTGGTATTGAGATTGGCCCTTTAAGGGGTGAGAGGGATGTGAAATTGGCACTGAATTGATCTGCCAGGATATTGGCAATATCCTTGGGATCAGTATATTTAAGGCCATTCTGTTGTAACTCAGAGCATATCTGAGCATTGCCATTTAGATTCTTGACATAACTATAGAATGCCTTTTGGTTGTCCTTGGAATCTTTGGCAATTTTATTTTTGTAACTAGCTTTGGAGGATTTTATGAGGGATCTCAGCTTCTTACTGAGGCTGGTAAGGGAGTATTTTGCATTCTGGGATTTTCCTCTTTTCTGCAACAGTTTCTTTCTTCTGTTGCATAGTTTGTTTATGGCAGGGGACCACCAGATTGGCTTCCTTTTTTTGGAGGAGAGCGTCTTGGTTCTATTTGGAATGGCATGATTCATGCACGAGTGGATGTGCTCGTACAGTGCCTTAGTGTAGGATTCAGCAGTCGAACTTTCAGTTCCCGTCTGCATGGGTGTCATGAAGTTTGTCACTTCTGACTTGAGTAGCATGACGTTAGCTTTGGAGAAGTTTTTTTATGGAGGTTTCCCTACTGGTGGGTGGAGTTGGGATGTGGATGTCAAGGGTGATTAGCTTCTGGTCAGACCTGACCAATGAGGGGGTGACCACTGATATGGAGCATTGATCTCCCATATTGGTAATGACCAAGTCTAGGATATTTGAGCCCCTGGTGGGGCTATGGATTAGTTGATCTAGGGTGTCGGAATTTATGAATTCCAGGAACTGTTGGGCAAAGGTGTTGGTATCCAAGTAGTTTTTCCAATTAATGGCAGGGTAGTTGAAATCACCCAGTATTAGGATGTTTGGTTGTATCTTAATATTGTCCAGTATGTTTAGAAAGGTGTAGTGAGAATCATGGGACATGGTGGGGCATCTGTAGCAAGCTACAGTTTGGATTGCAGTCTTATCTAGTGTTAGTTGCACCTGTAAAATTAGGTGTGAATATCCTTGGTGAATATGGACACTCCTCCGCCTTTAGTGTTTCAGTCCTGGTTTGGTGGATGAAAAGTTTGGTAAGAATTGTAGCCTGGTATTGCAGCGGTGCTCTCTGGAGCCTTGACCCAGGTCTCAGTTACTGCACAGATATCGATGTTCTCCATTTTTACGAGTGTCTCAAGAGAGTGCATTTTGAGGTTTAGACTTCTAGCATTGAGTAGCATTACCTTCAGATTTTGCATGCTTATTCACATCTTACTTTAATTTGTGCAGAAATGTCATATTCCCTATTATTTATATTAGTTGTAATGATTTATAGTTTTTGGTTACAGAAATTATTTTTGAGGTTTAAGATTTTTTTTGTTTGCTTTCTATATATTTTATATATTGCTTATTTTACTTTTAAATGCTGGTTCTTTGTACCTTCATATTCTATTAAAATGAATGAATGTTTTCTCACAGACAAGAGAATGTTATGGCTTCAGAAAACATGGTATTTACACTAAATGTAGAATATATGTATATGTTTTCTGACAACAATCATAAATTCATTATGTGCACTCTAGATGTTACAGTTCTTACACCAGCATAGATCAAGAGGCTGATATTGAGTCTATTAAATTATACTTGGATAAAATATGTAAGTAAGATAAAATTAAAGTTAATTTAATATGTGATTTAATGGATATTGTTCTAAAAATAATTTCTATCTATTTGAAAGGGTATTTACCATGAAATAAGTGGAGTGGCTATGGGTTCAAGGTAGCCCCAGCCTTTGCCAACTTGATTATGTACTGGTGGGAACATTCATTTTTTTTACTAAAATGTCATCATTTAAATATGTTAAATTTTATTGAATATTTATTCATGACTTGTTTTGAAAAATTAAGTATCAAGGTGCTGCTTACTGTGATGGATCCGAAGTCTTCTTAAGATGCTAAGATCTTGCTGGTTGGATTCTGCTGAAATCAAAGTCTAGTTATAATTGCATTTACAGTCTGTTGCCCACAGAAACTTGCAGAGTGTACACTGATGCAGCACCAAACTCTGAGCAGTAACCAATAACTTTTTATAAACAAACGACACATACTACTGTTGCAGCTTTAGTTATACTGTGCTACTTTACTTCTCAAACAGCATGAATAATATGAGAGATACAATACAAAAAAATATCTCTAATAATGTTATCTGCTATAGTCTCTTTATAGTAGTTTTGCATCCTGTTTTTCTCCATGGTACAATATTTTGGACTTTGTACGAGGAGATCTGTTTGCTGGTATTTGCAGAAAAACATGTAATGCTGATATTGTCTTTTAAGGAAACACCTTGTGGAAAAACACATACAAATGCTGACTTGATCATTCAAACTTCCTTGGTTAATAGTCATATGATAGAAACATGTCCTGTTCTCCAGTCTTTAAGAAAGCAATATACATCCTGTTTTTCACATTTTTGCTCTTACTGACCATGTGAAATGCATACATTCTGTTTTTAAGTCTGTAAGAGGTCAGCTTTTTTGCTGACAATGTGAAATGCATTAATTTGCTGATTCTGTAGGAGATATGTCCATTAAGCAAAATTCCTTATTTTTAAAGCCACAGTCATTTTAGTATGGATGCTAATCACATATTACTAAACTCTATTTTTACATTTAAGCAAGCTTTATTTTATTCCTTATTTATTTTGCATATTTGTAAGATAATTATTTTCAACCTTTTATCCACTGTTAAATATACTCTAACAACTCCCTATTTTTATTTTTTACAGAAAACACATTAAGAAACAAAACCTTTAGTCTTCTTTTGATACAAGTCAAAATGTAATTTACATAGTTAATACAATCATATCAAGTATTTCTACTAAAACTGAATGTATTTACCAACTTTTTCTTTTGCAGATCATTCTGTGAAAATATTTTATCAGTTATGAGCTGTGTCTGCTTTAGTTTTATTTTTTAACTTGATTAATTTATTCTTTTGAAATCACAGAATTTCATTTATGACTTAGAACTTTTTTATTAACTCTTCACAACTGTTGAATTATTATCATTTTATACCAAAAGATTAGAGATAGACTAATATCTATAAGATACAAGAACTATGTGCTACTGCAAATGTTTATACACTGCTGAAAATATACAGTTTCAATGTCATTTTAACCATAACATTGTGATCATATTTCTGAAATGCCCATTAACACCTTGGTTGACAGTGATGTGAACTAAAGAATGCTGTTTACATATTAGTCCATTAGATGTATGAATACAACAACTCCCACGGTGGTGGTGCTGTGGTAGCATTGTTGCCTCACAGTAAGACACTGTCCGGTTCGATTCTCACCTAGAGCATCTTCTGCGTGGAGACATGCGTGAATGGGCGTACCTTCGTTGAAGGTTGTGCATCAGGGCTGGTAACTTGGCACGTAAAAATCAATTTCCAATCATTAGCGGAACAAAGTTTCTGCTGTGGCGACCCCTAACCAGGAAAAGCTGAAAAACACAACAAGATGTATGAGTACAATATTTTAATATAATTTTTCTCTAATTGGGGTAACCAATACTAATACTGATAAAATGGTGGTCCAAAAAACAGTGATAAAACTACAACTTGAAACCAGTGATAAATTACAACTTGACAAATTACTTTTGAACTTGTTACTTTACAATGTGTCATATACAGTATATATCTACACAGACTGTTTGCTACTCATGCATTTCAATCTAGTAGGTACCCTGGACCCATTTTTTTAAACTTCATTTGTACTGAATTCTTTTGTATTTGTACAAACAAAGACTGTAAATTACACTTAGTCCAATCTACAAATTTATTAATATTAACATCAAGCAAAATCTTTGAAAATTCTTATGTCTCTTTAGAAGTATCTCATGGAATTGGCACCAGAGGCAACTACACAGATCTTCTTTCATACAATCCAGCCAATTCTTTACTGGATGTCCTTGCTTCCCCTTATCTTCTTCTGGACCCATTTTTTTAAACTTCATTTGTACTGAATTCTTTTGTATTTGTACAAACAAAGACTGTAAAGTACACTTAGTCCAATCTACAAATTTATTAATATTAACATCAAGCAAAATCTTGGAAAATTCTTATGTCTCTTTAGAAGTATCTCGTGGAATTGTCACCAGAGGCAAACTACATACCTAGCAATTAGAAACATTCATGCTTCTTGCATACCAACATTGTCTTGCCAAAAACATATTACAAATACAATAATAATTAGCATAATAGCTATTAGCAACTTGTAAAATATATTATCCTGTCAGGTTTAATCTGTTTACCAGTATTTCTATTGCACTAATACCTGTTTTACCCCCCCCCCGAAAGAGTATTGTCAAGAATGAATGAGATATTATTTCTTCTGGTAGCTTTATTTTAGACCCTTTTGCAATATTGCTCACACAGTCATTGTACAACTGAGAAAGTACCCCTCCCCCTGTAGTACTGCAGTATTGATTATTTGCTTTATGCTGTGAGAATAGAATGTATGCCAGCCCAGCACTTTGGTTATATATTTGCTTTATTAGGATACTAACAAACTATGGACTTTTGTCTGATTCAATCATTTTTTATAAAGTTTTTGCTGTTTACCCCCCTGTATAGTTTATTTGAACTGTATGTATACTATAGCCCATATGCTGGCTATACTTGATGTAACTGAGGTTTTTTACTTTTAACATTTACCTGCAAACAGATTATCAGTGACATATATGCACTACTGTGACGTTTTATTACAATTACCAAATAGTGTTGAATGTGAACATTTAACAATTATGTTTTAATAACAGTCTTGTTTTTGTTTTTTTTACCTTATCTTTTCAACATTTCTTGCAACTATTCATCCAGTCTTGGAAGGTCTGAGCTCACATTTCAGACTCTGTAGACCATAGTTAACCCTTTTAGCATTTTCCTTTAATCATCTGTTAATACAGTTGCAGCTTGACATTAGAATGCAGTTGTAAAGCACTTAGAAATATAATAAGTATTTGTGATTTGCATAGCTATGCAGTTATACTACATAACTAGACATTATTTTACAATTAGCTTACATATTTTTGTAACTTGGATTTCAGTATTTTATTTATTTAACTGCCCTGCCATTCATTTTACAAACACTGCTTGACTAATACCATCTGTGATTTTATTTATTTTTTTAAAATTGTCTATCAGAACATTAACTGTTTGGTGTGATGTTATTATGCAATTATAAAAAGATGTAAAAAAAAAAAAAAGAATAGGTATTATCTTAACTAGCACATGTTTATATTTACGTGATTTACATTTGCTGTTGTCTGTCTTTTCTTTTGTGCATTTTAACAGATGTACTTTAGATGAAAAGAAAATACATGCATGTCAGTCTTGTGACTTCAGATTTTTATTATTAACTACTTTTATTTGATTTGTATGCACCGGAACTGTTTTGTTTACCTTTTGACTATGCTATGAGAATGGCAGTCATACACTCTGCTTTACTGCAGTACTGATAAATGTCTTGCTTTAATTGAATGAAAGTAAAACATTTGAGAATGATTTGACCATACATCAAATTCTGCCATGTATGCTTAACCATTTTCAAAACACAAACGTATTATAAAATATATCTCTTTTGTACAGATCACCTGTAGTTTCCTCCACTTTTGCAATGTTTTCCTAAGCTCAGCTGTTATATGCAGGAAGTCAGTCTCTGTCAGTTCAGCTAATTTATTTTCTTTGTCCTGTAACTGCTGTTCAAGAGTTTTCTGCAACGTTGTACAGTCTTTCTGACATTTTTCAGTAACCTGTTCTGCTGAATCTAAAACTTCTAGGCACTTTTGAAAAAATGTTTGTATAACTTGTCTAAACTTCCTGGACTCATTGTTTCTGTATTTTAGAAGTTTATTATATTCTTTTGTTACAAAATATACTGGAGGTTCTGTCAGTAAGTGATTTGACTCCTGTTGTAACTCTGAAATAAAACTTTTACATATGGTGACAGGACATAACTGTCCAACATCTGAATATAATGTAAGCATATTAACTTTTTCTAGTTCTTTACCATTAATTTTTTGTCTGTACAGTCTAACCTTTGAGTAATGTCACGCAATACTTTTTTATGACATTGCACCCAGAAGCAGTTCCATATGATTTACACAATAAACATTTGTCATATGCCACATGGTTTTCTTTTAGATACCAGTAAAATATTGCAATCCAGTTACATAATGCCTTACTATCAACCTGCCCTAATAAGGTTTTACATTTACTAATGTGCTGTGTATACCAACATTGCAATTTACTCCACATTTTAGCTGGTTGTTCTGCTACATTAAGAGTAAAGCTTGGCTTACACCTGCTTGAATTCTGTCTAATAGCATACATACTAAAAATTAGACACAGAAAAAGGTCTTACTACTTAGCAAGAAAACAGGTGATCAGGCTGTTGTTGCAGATGCCTGGAAATTTTTCAGAGTCACTCGAGAAGCTGGTGAAACACAGCAGGCAGCCAGATGTTGTGAAAAGTTGGTGTTCACCTTTCTTGGAGAATTATGGCACTGTGACTTTCCTGCACTGCAGGTTCAATCTGGATTCAGATGTCTGAGAAACTTTACAACTACAAGCTGCATAAACTGGAGTATTTCTGTTTAAGATTTACACATATGTACAAAAGTTAGTTCCTGCAGCTTCACTGAAGTGACCCTCTGCAGGGCTTACCACACCCTCTGTATTTGAATGCAGCTAGGCTCACCATTGAATAATTAACTTTCAAGGTACTGCTTACTGTGATGGATCCAAAGTATTCTTAAGACACTAAGGTTTTACTGGCTGGATTATGCGGAAATCAAAGTCTAGTTATAATTGCATTTGCAGTCTGTTGCCCACAGAAACTTGCAGAGTGTACACTGATGCAGCACCAAACTCTGAACAGTAACTAATAACTTTTTATAAACAAACCACTCATGCTACTGTTGCAGCTTTAGTTATACTGTGCTACTTTACTTCTCAAACAGCATGGATGATATGAGTACAACAAATATCTCTAGCAATGTTATCTGCTATAGTCTCTTTATAGTAGTTTTACATCCTGTTTTCTCCAAGGTACTCTATTTTGGACTTTGTATGAGAATGTCTGTTTGCTGGTGTTCACAGAAAAAACATGTAATGCTGATATTGTCTTTCAACTCATTACAGCCAAGTGATGTCTCTAGGCATTTCTGCAGCTTCATCCTACTGTACCTCTAGGTGTCAAATATTGCCTATTCATATTTGCATTAATAATTCCAAAACCATGTTACATACAAGGTAACAGAAAATTTTATCTTAAAGCATGCATGCTGGCAAACACAATTGTATTGATATATCATCTCTGTCAATGGGTATTTGTGAAAAATATAAGGTGATAACTTAATTTTTTAAATGCTAAAGCCACTCCCACTGGGAGATAAAGGTACACACTGAAAAGAGCTCTAGTGGAGGGAATGAGTTAAGGAAACACCTTGTGGAAAAAACACATACAAATGCTGACTTGATCATTCAAAATTCCTTGCTTAACAGTGTCATATGATAGAAACATGTCCTGTTGTCCAGTTTTTAAGAAAACAGCATACATCCTGTTTTTCACATTTTTGCTCTTACTGGCCATGTTAAATGCATACATTCTGTTGTTAAGTCTGTAAGAGGTCAGCTTTTTTTCCTGACAGTGTGAAATGCATACATTTTTGCTGATTCTGTAGGAGACATGTTCATTAAGCAAATTCCTTATTTTTCAAGCCACAGTCATTTTAGTATGGATGCTAATCACATAGTACTAAACTCTATTTCTACATTTAAACAAGCTTTATTTTATTCCTTATTTATTTTGCATATTTGTAACAGAATTTATTTCAACTTTTTATCCACTGTTTAATATACTCTAACATTGTTTTTTTTTATTTAGGAAGGAAGTAAAGAAGACCTAGAACAATTTATTATTGATGTTAATTGTTCTATAAACTGGTTAAAGTTTACTTTAGGCACAGTCGGAAAAGAAGTTTGTTTTCTGGACTTAATTATTACTTTGAATCTTGAAAATAAAATGTTTCACAGTAAATTGATTTATTTTATTTATTTAACATTTGTTTTACCAGGATAGTCCGACTGGACAGCTAGTGCCCATTTCCAGTGGAGTCCTGAGGAGAAAAGCACCAAGAAGTTACAATTGAAGTACATAGGTTATTAAAGATTAACATTTAGTAGAATGCTGACATTTATGGCAGGTGTGACAGTTGTTTGCAATAATAGTTATTGGTTAACCGTGGTAGAATTTTAACATGTAAAAGGCAGGAACAGTTAATTAACAAATTGTCATATACAAAGTAAAGTGCATAGAAAGAAGAGTTTCATTAATAATTATCTACATTATCATAGTTTTCATCCTAAGAATATATTATTAAATATTTTTAGGGGACAATTAATTTGACCGAGCAGAATTAGTAGTACAGATTAAATATTTTTTCAATAAGTTGATTTTCTTGTGGAGTTATTTTGTGAAAAAGGTTATTTTAAAAATGAATTAGTTTTGATTAGTAATGAAATTTGTCAGAGAAGATGGTCACATTATCCACCAATTTTGATACAGGGACTTATATCAAGGAAAAATACAGTTAATGAGAAGAACATCATCAATGAACATATGTCTAAAACTAGCCAAGACCACACCTGTGCTTTCCTTTTGCCTATGAGTACAGATTTCATAAAAAAAAATTATTTTACAAAACTAGAATATTTTGGAAGAGAATAGTGATTTAATTAAAAGTACTGGAGAAAGAACACAATTTGTTTTTAAAAGAACAGCTAACTTGGAAAATTTATTAGAATACATTTTTTTTTGCGTGAAAATTTTATTTTTACAGGAGCTGCTGGTACGTATTATTGTGGTCATTGTAAGCAGTGCCATTTTATAAGTAACAGTAACAATATTACTTTTAAACACTTAGGAAATAAAGTTATTAATTCTATTAAGAGGTTTAATTGTCAAAGTGAAAACATTGTTTATTTGGCATTATGTAATACATGTTCTCAGTCTTATATAGGAAAAAGCTATAAGAAGTTGAGAATGAGATTATGTGAACATAATATTGTAATTAAAAAAGCTGATTTAAAGAATTATTTAGCGAAACATAGTTTGAATTGTACTGGGTTTAGAAAATATATTTTTTATGTTCTTGAGCAGTTAACTCACAGCTTTTACCTCTTGGAGTTTAGCTGTTTTTCTTTTTATTGTTCACTTAGTTTTGTGACTGGGTGCAGCAAAGTGCTAGAAGTTTATGAATTAGTCTGACAAATTATGCTTAGAGTAGATAGTTTTCCTGGGCTTAATGAAATTATTAATATTAAATGTTTACTTAAATATAGAATTGTGTATGGTATTTCAAATTAGCATAAATAATTTATGTAGATAATTTACATAGATGAATTATTTAAACATTGGGATGGATTCACGAAACCTCCATGTAAGACTTAATATGTCTTACTCGGAGGCTGCAGTTGAACGGTATGACATCAGCATGCCATGAATATCCATGAGGGTACGCTGACTCATCCGTAACTCTTACACAGACTGAGTAGGCAAGCAGGGGGTGTGTCCGACTGCCGAGCAGTCTAAACGTCCACACCCCTGCAAGGTTTTAAAAAGCATAATGTCAACGGACAAAAGCGAGTCCGCTCAAATGTACTTGCACCCAACACCACACTCCCTGACACTGTAAACCCCCATCAGAGTTATAAAACGGAAAAAAATATTATTATTTTTTAAATCCATGATATAGCTGCCCATATTTGCACTTGTTTGCATGGGTGTGCCCATTGATTAACCACAGTTAGCAATTGTGACATTGAAGAGCATATAAGAACTACTTATGCAAATTAATCCAAATAGCAATAGCATAATGGTAGAGCGTATGCACAAAGCGAAGGCATTCACGGTTCGAGTCCCACCACTCCCCTTCTTATTTATGTTTTAAATCAGTATTTGAAATAATATCAGACAAATATGATTAAAATTTTATTAAAAGCAGTGATATGGCCAATGTATCAGCAAACAAAATATATATTTTGAAAAGACCCAGATATATAATAGCCTGCCATTAAGCAACATTTTACACAGCTAAACACAGGTGCCCATAGTTTAATAGCACTATAGCCATCTAAACAGAGGTGCCCATAGTTTAATAGTGCTTCACCCAGCTAAACAGAGTTGCCCATAGTTTAATAGCGCTTCACCCAGCTAAACAGAGTTGCCCATAGTGTAATAACGCTGTACCCAGCACAATAGAGTTGCCCAACGTTTAAAAACGTTTTACCCAGCGCAATGTGTTTGCGGGACTTGCGTGGACGTGCGCGCCACACCAACCAGGGCACCGTAGGGCACAGGGGAGCAAAGTAGAGCTAAGTTGCTTAAACGCAGCCACACCCCCTAGCCTGTCTAGACAGTATTAAAATAAAAGAATGACAAGGTTTGAACCCAGGATCCTTTGCATCATAATCAAAGTACAGAACCACTAAGCCATGACAATATAGGGGAAACAGCCACTATTAACATACATAAACTTAGGAATGGTAGTTTAACCATTACTAAGCAGGTCTGCAGTCAGCCTAGAATTTTACAAAATGGCCAATCACAAAAAAGTGCAGGAAATGCGGCATATTTAAGCCCCACAGGCGGGAATACACACCATAACTGATTGTAGCTCACATCTGTGGTCAGAATGTCTGGTGTTGGAGAGGGAGTGTGCTTCCGAGTGCAGAGATGGGGCACCGAGGAGTCCAAATACATGGTTTGGCTCCTAGTCCACTGTCACGAGGCAAGACTCCTGCAGGGCCAGTTCCAAGGGACGGAGTACAAGGCAGAGGCTTGGAACCAGTTAGCTTGTGACCTCATCAGTGCCACAGGCATTCTCCAGACTGGTGAGCAGGTCTGTCACCACCGTGCGGACCTGAAGAGGCGAAAGGAGGACCGCCTGAACCAGTGGATACAGGAGGCCCGTGTGATGCGGGATTCCCCACAACTGAGTATGTAGCCATGGAATGCAGTATGTAAGGATTTAAAATGGAGTATGTATAACAGATAGGAATGTCTCAATATCCCTTCATTTACTTTACAGCTGCAGGTGACCGTGTTACGAATCAGCTGATAGGCTGCTAAGGCTACACCGCCAGGCAGGTTAGTAATTATTCTGCATATATTGTTATATAAAATATGGGAGAGAGCATGAAAGAAAGTACTGTAGTCCAATAATACAGCCATAAAATGGACTGAATAAGTCCTCTGCATGTACTGCCAGATAAACACATTAGAGAGGCAGAAAAAGAGTGTAGTAACCCATTAAGAAAGGTAACAAATGTATGGAATAATATCTCTGCAGGAACTGTCATATAAAATAATATGTGAGTGAGCCTGAAAAAAAGAGTGTGCTAACCTATTAATAAAGGTATAATATGTCGTGAACATGTCTGCCATATATACCGTTAGAACAAATAAAGGAGTGAGCCTGTGGAAAAGTGTGTAATGTCATTAATAAAGGTCTAAAACCCAGAGTGTGTCTGTTTCACTTAGTATGAAATGTTGTTGTACCCTTGCATTATACAAATAGTAATGTGTTAGAAAGTGCTGGCAACCCAGAGTTCTGCAGTCACATCTAAAGTGGGTAATGGAAGTGCTAGTAGCTGTGAAGTAAATATACAGTCCTCAACAGTCAGTTACTGGCTGGCATGCATAAGTAAATCTGGCACACGAGTAGCATGCTAATATGTTCCCCAGAAATGTAAGTGTGCTTCAATAAATGCAGGGTTCTGTACAATTAGAGGTGAAAATGTCATGTGAAAACATACAGATATGTAGATAAAGAAATATAAATGCAACCATGAAATATGGAGCAGTAACAGCTGCATCCTGGACAGTTAGTATGTGAGATATAGGTCAAGTATAGATTGAACTAGCCAAACCCACTACACAACCTAATGCATGGTGGCAAGTGTAATAATACATGTAGGGAATATACACCTGCAGTCACTAGGAATGTAGTGTAGAGTAAAAGTGTT
This sequence comes from Protopterus annectens, assembly GCF_019279795.1. NCBI lineage: Eukaryota > Metazoa > Chordata > Ceratodontiformes > Protopteridae > Protopterus > Protopterus annectens. The sequence goes on from NC_056728.1 coordinate 1,450,858,410, forward strand.
TATAAGATGTTAATGGAGGTTTTTTCTACACCCTACTGTTTGTGCATAAACCATGCAATTCCGCACCTCAATGGGTATGTGTAATCTTAAATATTTGTCGGGATATATGTCTCATTGTTCCATAAATATTTGCACTCATGGTGATGCATGTGCCCTGTTCAAACACCACGTTCATGGTGGCCTGTTGCTACCAATCATCTCTGCATGCAGTTGGAATAACCACTGTTGTTCAATATATGCATGTGTTATGTTTGCTGTTCAACTGTTGGAACTTTGGTGTGTTGGGTTAATGGGAATATTACTGCATGCTGTTACAACTAATCTGGAATGCTGTTGTCTATGTTGTAATGAAACACACCGAATCACAGAACGTATGGGAAAGCCGGTCCCAGTGGACCCACCTGTCCCTCCTCAGTTGGCGAGTGCACCTGGCACCAGTGGCTCTGGTGCCCAGCCCGGACTCCCCTCCTCCGTTGGTCCTGTACCACCTTTGGATGGAAGTGTTGCAGGGGATGGGGCTCATCCCCCCCGTGCAAGCGTGGGCGGAGAAGGGCCACCCGTCACCCTTCAAAGGGTCCAGGCTGTGGTGCATAGGGAGATTCAGCATTCAGTCGCTGATCCCCTACGCCAGCTTGAGGCGAGAGTGGCACGTCTCATGGGTGAGCCTGCCTGCCCTACTCAGCCCTCAGCTCAGCCACCCCTAGGGCTGTGAAGGTGCAGTGGTGACTGCCCATGGGTGGGGATCTCAGTTCCACTGTTACCATCTGTGGGCTCATGGGCTTGCGATTTCCAAACAACCTTCCCCGTCAGTTGTGTTCACCCACCCCATGTGTCAAATTCTGCCCCTGTATGCATCTTATTTGTCTTGTCTGTTTACCTCCCCAACCTACCTCCCCAAATATACCTACTTCCCCTACTTCACTTACCACTCTCACCTGATAAAAAAAAAAAAGGGCAATCTGTACCTGAAAAAAAATTACGCCCCATACATAGCTTCCTTTTTTGCACACATGCCCATAGGACATGCACACCGATAATTCTAATTGGAAGTGCAACAAACTATGTTGTCTTCACCCCTCTCTCAGGGGTGGAAGGTCTCAAAACTCACTCCAAATTTTCAACATATGCACACTTGTTTTTGTTAAAGAAATGGACAGCTATGGGCCTTCCCTACACCCTACCTGCTCATCCCGAGCTTGTTTTCCTACTTTCTTTCCCTCTCTGTGCCCCCTTTTTCACCACTTTCCTATCTCCCCATTTTCTTTTCTTTAAAAGAAATTAGCGCGGGGGTTAGCGGGAGTAAGCACTTTTAAGCAGTAGTTAGCAGGGGTGCGCGAGTGTGAGCTTGTGTGCACTTAGCTAAGCATCGCTAAGCGTCACGCAAACCCTCGCAAACCCACTTACAACTGCTTAAAAGTGCCTTAGTCACCCTGTATGACAAGGTCCTTGTACTGCTCAGCAGCAAAATAAAAATCCTTGTCAGTCTTGAACCCGGGACCTTGGACTCACCAGTCTGCATGAAGTTCCACTACACCACAACAGCTATACAATAACTTAGTGCTGAAAGCAATTTATCCTGCATTACCATGAGTGAATGTAAAGGGAAAATAGGAATGGCATAACACAAATTCTGTTCTGTGGGCCTTAACCAGCAGGTGTTGTTGAATTGCATGATATGACTGTGAAAAGAGAATCAGCCATGCTACTAGGGAATAAGGTTACAGTAGCAGCTTACAATCACCACACAGTATCAGGGCAGGATAAACACTGGCATATTTGCATAGGTCACAGGCCAGACCTCCCAACAGTGACTGCTCTACAGTGATGACCCTGATTTGTAAACAAATGTTAGCTGTGCCCCTCTGACTCCCTGTGAAATGTACTAACAGTAGGCAGAAAGGTGTTGAATCTCACTTAATAACAAATGTCAATAAGTGAGAGTAGACACTGCTTGCACGTCAGAAAAGGTGTAGTAATAGAAATGCTCTGAATCACCCAAAGTCTGAACTGCAAAATGTCTGAACTATATGACAGGTGTATCCCAGTTATATGTACCTTTCCCTGAGGCTGTTCAAATATATACGTGAGAGTATCTGAGGCCTGGAAGAGTCAGAAACACAGAGGCATATCAGCTTGTCTGCTGTTACACACTCTGCAAATAGCTGTACAATGAATCCCACAAGCATGCCCGTATGTAGAAGTACAACACAGAAATAGAAAAGGATGTAGCCATGTACTGCTAGCAACCACCTGTGACAATGCCATTGTTCAGGTGCTGAAAAGACTGCTGTGGTGCATAGTCAAAGAATACTAAGCTGACCTCTGTCTACCATCTGGATATGTCCACAGGTGAGAGCTACTCAGACAGACTAGAAGCCTTCATAGACTTACAGGTACACAGCAACTCTGCATGTTCAGTAAGATAAACATCATACAATAATAAATAATGCACACTGCAGTTCTGCACCCCTATCCAAAGGTACTATATACCCGTGTAGTCAGGCACAACCAAGGGTGTAGGTAGGCATACACAGTACAGAAATATGTCCAGTCGTCCTGAGCAGACTGTGCTAATGCCAACACAAACTACAAACTGTTCAGATGTGAGTAACATACTAATGACAGTATAGCAGTTCACAAACAGTGCATGTGCCTGATATTAATAACTGGTAGTACAACATACTTATATGTTCTCACCACTCTCTCAGGGGTGGAAGGTTTCAAATATCCCACCTAATGTATTGCATATGCACAGCTGTTGCTGGTAAAGAAATGGGCAGCTATGGACCTTCTCCACACCCATCGTGTACATCCCAAGCTAGTTTCCCTACTGTCTTCCCCTCTTTGAGCACCCTTTATCACCACATTCCTATCTCCCCATTTACTTTTCTGTCAAAGACATGAGATTGGGGGTTAGCGGGAGTGAGCACTTGTAAACAGTAGTAAGCGGGTTTGCACCAGTGGGCACATGTGTGCGCCTAGCTTAGCATTGCTAAGATATGATAAGCTATGCCAAGCTTAGCTTACTATTGCTAACATTAAATAAGCTAAGCTAAACTTAGCTTAGTATTGCTAAAATACAATAAGCTAAGCAAAGTGTTGCTTAGCATCGCTAAGCTTCACGCAAACCCGCACCAACTCACTTACAACTGCTTAAAAGTGCCTTTGTCACTCTGTATGACAAGGCCCTTGTATTGCTCAGCATCAAAATAAAATACCCTTGTCAGTCTCAAACCCCACACCTTGGACTCACCAGTCTACATGATGTACCACTAAGCCACAGCAAATATGCCATAACTTGGTGCTGAAAGAAATATAACATGCATTACAAGGAGTGCATGTAAAGGGAAAATAGGAAAGCCATAGGAATACATTGCAATAAAGAAATATAACATGCATTACAAGGAGTGAATGTAAAGGGAAAATAGGAAAGCCATAGGAATACATTGCAATAAAGAAATATGACATGCATTACAAGGAGTGAATGTAAAGGGAAAATAGGAAAGCCATAGGAATACATTGCAATAAAGAAATATAACATGCATTACAAGGAGTGAATGTAAAGGGAAAATAGGAAAGCCATAGGAATACATTGCAATAACTACTGTTGTATGCTAGCTAATTCTCTAATTCCAAAATAAAGTACATATTCCCATGTATCCAGTGTTAGCATTAGGAGGTGTGAGTAAACTTACACACTGAGAAGAGTGTACTGGAAGAAGCAACAGTCAGGTTTCAGTACAACATGAATTTTACTGGCTACAACCCAGCTTCAGATATGAGACATATACCAACCTTCTGACTGACACAACAGTGTCCACAGCAAACAAGCATGGTCCCCACCTTGCAAAACTGAAAGGACTACGCCTACCTAACCTATCATTTTATAGCAGTGTCCTGAAATCACAGTCAGAACTGCAATTACCACACAGCAGGCTGCATGCAATCACTAAATGGTGGGCACCAATTGGTGCAGAGGCCATCACATGCACATGTGCAGATACCTACAAAAGCAGCCTGTACTTGCTGTCCACACATGCAATAATATCATTGCAGCAACTGGATAGAGAGAGAGCGAGCGAACGAGACAGACAGACAGACAGAAAAACAAACAAACAAACAGAGGCAGTTCGAGACAGCAACCAACCAAAACAAAAAAAAAAAAAAACAAACAGAGACAGTGGAAGACACCAACCTAAACAAATAATAAAAAAAATCAACAGGTACAACAGAATGAGGTGAGAAATACAAAGGTAAGGTATGTAACACAGATGTATTTGCTGGCATCCGAATGATGTGTCTGAAGGGTACTCTACATTCTGTGAACACTCCTTATGTGGTAGCAGTCATATGCAGATGTGCATAGGGCAAGGGACATACTGCAACTGTTAGTGAAGGCTGGACATATATATATATTTGAAGGTTGCTATGTGCACATATCTATGTAGGTTGTAGTGTGTGGCATTGAAAACAGCAAGCAGTGCAGGTATATGTCATGTGGTGGTTAAATACTGTGGGACTGAGTTACAGCCAGTCAGGTCTGCTATGGCTATACGGCCTGAGGACAGCAAAATGCATTCTGCACAACACTGTGCAATATTATTACATAATTGTATGTCTCACAACTGTTCCATAATTGATATTCCCACCATGAAAGGTTGGCAGTATATGTGCATATATGTGCATGTATATGTACAGCAGTGGCCGTTTACAAGTATGTGTATATATATATCTATCTATATATATATATATATATATATATATATATATATATATATATATATATATATATATATATATATATATATATATATATATATATATATATATGTATATATATATATATATGTGTGTGTGTGTGTGTGTGTGTGTGTGTATATCTATATGTATATATATATATGTATATATATATAGATATATATATATATATATATATATATATATATATATATATATATATATATATATATATATATATATATATATATATATATATATATATATATATATATATATATATATATATATATATGGCTATCTATGGATATATATAGATATGTATATATATATATATATATATATATATATATATATATATATATATACATAGATATATATATAGATATGTATATATAGAGTGATATATAAATATATATGTATATAAATATATATATATATATATTTATATATATATATATATATATATATATATATATATATATATATATAGTGAGAGAGGGAGACACAGGGTCAGACGTATTGCAGCAGGTGCCTGGTGACCAAGGCATGGACTGAACACCAGTGTTGATACTGCAGTGCCATACCCCATTCCAAAATACTTTACCCACTAATTACCAGATAGGTGGCTGCCTGACTAACACTGAAGGTGTCAGAAGGGAACATGGGACACAGGTGGACAGTAGCCTCCCCTTTGATATTTACAGTGCCACATTAGTCTTGTAATCTGTCTATGTGGTATGTGTCATCACAAACGATGTGTCATGTACGGAAATATAGGTCAGTGTTCCCCTGTACTCATCACAATGCCCCATGTGGTATGTACCTCACATGAAAACTACAGCAAGTGGAAAGGCCACAGACATACATCACAAAGGGTAATAGTGCCCTGAAACACATACCCTATGCAGACTGACTCACATAACCACAGCTACAGTGCGTTGCATACCGTCCACCCAGAGGTTACCTCTGCCGAACATACAGAGGTATGCCACACCCATAGCAGTCAGACAACCACCATGTCAACATCTCACAATCCCACCGGGCTATACAGCCTAGGTCCCTTATCCAAGCAACCTCACTAAACAGCACATGCTGGAGGGATAGGCTCCTATTGGCAAGTATGCCATACTCTGGAGTAAACCACCCAGCATGAACAAACAAGGCTCCTCAGTAGCAGATGTCAGACACAACCCTGATGATTGTCTGGGGGATAGGTAACACACCCTGGGAATCACCTCTTTGTATCTGGTTGACAGGAGGACGTGAAATCTAATTACATGTGTGTCAAAAGCCAGGGTAGCATATGGCTAGTCTGCTGTAGGCCCCAGGTACAATAGCATATTACCTACTTATGACACAATGCACACAGACATGTACACAGTGCAATACCTGCTATGTGAGGTGGAATGAGTGTGACAGTGAATGTGTGCATGGTCTGTAACGGTGTGATAGCTAAGTGTGAGGTTGTTTCTGTTATGGTCGTTTGTGTCCTAAGTGTGAGGCCAGAGAAAGATGTGTCATTTATTGGGATGCAGACATAGCAGGATGGTATATGTTGTGACGTAGTTCCTTGTGTACGACTGTGGTGTCCCATCATAGACTGAAGCAATACATGTATGCTCAGTAAGTGGTACTGCTGGTGAATCCAGCCAAGATTTGAACTGTTGTACCACCTGAAGCTGTAGGCCTAAACAGCACAGTATGGTGTATGTTCACATTCCCTGGTAACACTGTCGTATGTGTTTCCTGTAGTCTACACAGATTACATTCCTCAGGCATAGGTATCTGTAAGTAGGGGCACACAGTACTGTAAGGTACACATGGAATGCTCATCTGTGTCAGCATACATTTGTGTGTTGTATGAATGTCTGATGTGTGTGTAATGATGCCTGTACCATGTCTGCAATCACATGTGTGATGCAGGGTTTGTGTGTGTACCTAGCAACATGTATATTCTATTACAGCAGTATGCCAGCTATATTAACAACTGTGCACATATGTTAGGTAGGGGTATGGCATCAACGACTAGGGTGGGTTACTGGTTATACTGTAACTGTACTTCACATTCATTCCAATGGATGACATATTTCTACATGCATTAGCTTGATATGTACCCCCCTGGCAAGGCTGTGCATTGGATCCCAAACAGTGAGCTGAGTACTGGTGTACACTGGTGTGTCATATGGAGTGTGGCAAGCACTGTCAGCCAGTTGTGGGCTGAGCACTGATATGTGGTATTGAATGTGTGTATCCTCTGACAGATGAACAGATGCTATATATGGCAGTTAACTGATATCTGTACTGTATAATGTTAAATGTGCCACATGACTTGCTCACACATATCATTTACTTGTCTTCCAGGCTTATGGCTCATCACAGGAATCCCTGCTACACAGCCGCAGAGAAACAGGAAATCCACCACAGCCTGGTTCAGCACTATACCCTGCTGTTCTCCAGGGCCAGCCAGCACCAGCAGGAGTGTACTGCACCGTGACAAGAACTTATTCGTCGGGTAAATGACATAGGCATGCATAACTGGACATATGAGCAGGTACGCCATCACTTCAGTGATTTAATTAGACATGTCCGGTGGCGTGCGTCTGATATCCATAGACAACAGCTTGCCACAGGTGATGGGGTGGCCATACATCCCCCCCTCACCAGAGTGGAGGAACTGCTGCTAAGTGTGGTGGCTCCTGGCCTACAGCAGCAACAACATCACACATGTGTCGTTATGGAGGCCGGAGCCACCCAGCATGGTGACATGGAGCATGAAATATTTTCTGCTTAAAATCCTCAGCTTTGGCCGGCTACGAACTTGTTCTATTCAACTGGACGTATAAGAGAATTTAAGTACCTTTATCTGCACTTTTTTTTAAAAAAAATACAGTATTTAAATTGATTTTAACTGTGTGTTGCAGGAATATTAACTGAACTGGAAGTTTTGACTCTGCTCTTCAGTTAGTCCCACCCACCCTCCCTGTTTTTATTTTGGTGTTAATCTTAGTGGCTTTGAAACTGCCCGCCCCTCTTGTAAATTTGTGTTTGGATACTCCTTCTGGGCCCATCTCATTTGCTCACTCAACTGAGCGCAGTGAGATCATATTCTGATTTCAGGCACTCTTACTGTGTACAAAGAAAGCATCTGGGAAACAGAAAAAAAAAATTAAGCTTGTTTCCTGTCTTTCCTGTTAAGTGGTATAGACTATTTGTAGGCATCTGAGCCCCCAAGCCCTTCTGTGTTGGAGGGAAGCCTTCTAGCTTAGTTTTTTTTCTTATAACTAGCCAGTTTTCTAGTTTCAGCACTCAAATCTGTTTCTTTGATCTCAGCACTTGTTCAGAAAAAAAAAAAAAAAAAAAAAATGTTATCTGCTTTTACTGTACTTGTGTTTCTACCTACTTTATTTTACTTTTGCATCATCTTAAAAGTACTCAATTGTATTTATTACTGCTTGGTGTAACTCATTCTAAGCCTTTTGGTTTAAACACTTGGGCTTCGGACCAGTTGTTTTGCACTGAGAGGGTTTGTGGTCTGCACTGTAGTGGCAGAACAGGTAGCTTACATCCTTCTAGGTTGGGAACTGCTGATTGAGGGCTCAGTGTCTGTTATTCTAAAAGTGTATTAATTCTGGTTTTCAGCACTTGGGCTTTCAGGCCAGTTATTTTACATTAAGAGGGTTCGTGGTCTGCACTCTTGTGGGAGGAGAGGCTGGACTCTGCCCTTCTGAGCTGGGAATTTCTGGTTAAAGGCTTATAGTGCATGCATATCTGAACTGGTTCTTACTGAAGTTGGTGCGCCTTGTTTGCTGTGGCATAGACTGGATTCGGGCCTGCTGGATCTAGCTTTGTTTGTGTAACTTGAGCACTAATTCAGGCATTCTCTAAAGTATTCAATTGTATTTATTACTGCTTGGTAGTAACTTGATTAAAGTGTAGCTATCATTCTAAGTCTTTTGGATTAAGCACTTGGGCTTCAGACCAGTTGTTTTACATTAGGAATGTTTGTGGCATGCACTGTGGTGGCAGGACAGGTAGCTTTCATCCTTCTAAGTTGGGAACTGCTGATTGAGAGCCCAGTGTCTGTTATTCTTAAAGTGTATTAGTTCTGGTTTAGGCACTTGGGCTTCAGGCCAGTTATTTTACATTAAGAAGGTTTGTGGTCTGCACTCTTGTGGGAGAAGAGGCTGGACTCTGCCCTTCTGAGCTGGGAATTTCTGGTTAAAGATTTATAGTGCCTGAATATTTGAACTGTATCTTACTGAAATTGGTACACCTTGTTTGCTGTAGCATAGACTAGATCCAGGCCTGCTGAATCTAGCTTTGTTTATATGCTTGTTGTTTGTTTGTTTGCTTGTTATTTCTGGAATGCTAATTCCACCTAATACATGGCTTCTCAGCTCTGTGGATCACTAGTGATATAGTTGCTTAATGTACTTATTTCCTTGTTTCACTTGAAAGAAAGTTACTGTTTGTCATTTTTGCATTTAAGTTACCTGTAACACATTGCACTTAAGTTACCTGGCACTTGCGCTAAAGCAATTATATAAGTCAGCACTAAAAATTAAAAGCACTACACCCTCACTCCCCACTGGCCCTTGTTTTCAATTATTAAGGAATTCCCAATATTATTCTAGCATGTCCAAAAGTCAGTTGTCAATCTCCTCTCCGGTCCAGCTGGTGAATCTGGGAATCTTGAGGCAATGTTACAACTGCCTCATGTACACAGACAACCTTCTCCTCCTCCCAACAAATTCCAACACATGTGAGAGATGCAACCATATAGCCAAACTGGATGCTAAGCTCTCTCAACTCAGTACTGGCATAACCAGTCAGGAGGAGAAGGAAACCACACTCACTACAATTCCAGTCTCACATAGACCTACCACAACAGCAAACCAAACACATAATCACAAAAACATACTCGGAGGCTCTAAATAAAGATCTGCCTAAGCAGCAGAGACCTCCAAAGCAGACACCCAAGCAACTGCTACCCCAAAACAAAACACGTGCAACACATATCTCAGAAAGCCAGTGTGCCGAACAGTCACAGCCCTTAAGACTAAACAACACACCTGATACACCTGTAATAGGTGACTCTATCGTCAGGCACACTGAAGTCCCGCTCACCAGGCTGAACAAGGAGAGGGCCACGGTGAGCAGCCTGTCAGGAGCTAGGATCCGCCACATAACACAAGCACTCAGGTCACTCCAAGGCAAGTACAAATATGACTCAGTCATTGTCCATGCTGGTGTGAATGACCTGAGATGTACCTCCCTGGACTACATGAAAAGAGACATAAAAGAGCTCTCTGAGCATGTAGCCCAGGCCGGTATGACCCTGACCTTGAGTAGCATCTTACCCTCACCAAGAATGATGCCACAATATGAAGACAAGATGATCAATTTCAACAATTGGCTTAAGTACTGGTGTCATTCAAAGGGGATCCAATGCCTGTCAGCTTGGGATGATATGCTCGACAAGCCACAATGCTTCGCTAGGGATGGCTTGCACCTGTCACCCCTGGGCTTTTGGATATTGGCAAAGGCTCTTGCTACCCCCATAGTGCCTTTTTTAGGCAAGGCTCAAAAGACAAACCCACCTCCATAGGTATCACAAGGGATAAGAAACTAAGGGTAATGCTACTCAACGCCAGAAGTCTAAACCTCAAGATGCATGCACTCGAAACTCCCCTTAGCATGGAGAACATCGATATCAGTGCAGTAACAGAAACCTGGTTCAGGGCTCCTGAGAGCACCTCAGCACTACCAGGTTATACCTCATACCATGCTTTTCGGCCCCAAAACTTGGACCGAACCACAAAAGGAGGGGGAGTATCGATATTCATCAAAGATACCCACACCTCCAGGTTGGTGGCAAAGCACAAAGCATCAGAGACTATCCATGTGCAACTAACAGTGGGTAAAACTGCCTTCCAGACCACCCTCCCAAACCCAGGAACCCCACTCGGCCTTTCTGAGAACACTGGAAAATATGAAGGTCTCTCCAAACACCATTATATTGGGCGACTTCAACTACCCAAACATAGACTGGGAGCATAGCCCAAAGGTTCCTAGAATTTATAAACTCAAATGCTATGGAACAACTTGTTACCACTCCCACAAGAGGGGAAAACATACTGGACCTGATCATCACCAACATGGGGACTCTATGCTCCAGACCAGAAGTGTATCCCTCACTGGTAAGATCAGACCATAAATTAATCTCACTGGATATTCACATCCCGACCCCACCCCTGCCCAGAAAACCACAGTGAAAAACTTCTCTAAAGCAAATTTCACACTCCTCAAAACCAAGGTGGAATCCTTCAAAGCCCCCGGGCCTGTAAAAATATGGCCCAGACTGCAGAATCCTTTATAAACACATTCTATGAACACCTTCAGGAATGCATGGATCATGCGATCCCAAATAAAACCAAGACCCAATCCTCCAAAGGCAGATGTCCTGTCTGGTGGACCCCAGCCATAAACAAACTATACAATAGAAGGAGGAAGCTACTAAATGATAGAGCAAAATCCCAAAAAGGGAAGGCATCACTGATCAGTATTAGCAAAATACTACGGGCACTCATAAAATTGTCTAAGGCCAGCTTTGAGAGAAAAATTGCACAGGGCACTAAGGATAATCACAAGGCTTTCTTTAGTTATGTTAGGAACCTGGGTGGTAATTCCCAGATATGCTCAGAATTAGTCCAAAATGACAAAAAATACACTGAACCCACAGACATTGCCAACATCCTAGCTGACAGGTTCGGTGCAAACTCCCCCCCCCCCTCCCCACCAAAAGGGCAAATATCTATCCCAGCAGAGTGCTGCCCCCCTGACATCTCAGATGCTCAGGTAAGAGCCGCCCTCCAAAGCAAAAACACAGCATCAGTGGGACCAGACGGTGTCCCGGCTGCATCCTACATGAACTCCAAGAAGAGCTAAACCCAAACATAAAACTACAGTTCAATCTCAGCCTTACTACAGGATATGTGCCCAAAGAGTGGCGTACAGCAACAGTGGTCCCTCCTGTCCATAAAGGTGGTGCCTCAACAGATCCTGGAAACTATCGCCCATAAGCCTGACTAGCTTGGTCTGCAAATCTATGGAAAGGATCATCATAGACCTCATAAATAAAGATATTGGGGACCTACAGACACTGGATCCTACCCAGTTCGGCTTTGTTAAGGGCAGATCCTGCCTCTTAAACCTGGTTGATTTCTTTGAAACAGTCACCAAGGCCATTGACGAGGGAAGGTGGTCCACACAGCCTACCTGGACCTCACAAAAGCCTTCGATACAATACCCCACTGGCATTATAGATAAGCTCACCAGCTTAAATATAAACCCCTATGTCACTAGATGGATTGCAAACTGGCTCAAGGACAGAACCCACATGGTTAGAATTGCTGGAGCCATGTCAGACTCCAAACCAATTACAAGTGGTGTCCCACAAGGCTCAGTCCTGGGACCTCTCTTGTTCGGTATATATTTCTCGGAGGTACAGGCCAACACGGAAGGACTGTGGCTGACCAAGTTAGCAGATGACTGCAAACTGGGTGCCATAATCGACTCTCCAGCCGACACAAGCATCCTCCAAAAGGGCCTCATAGAAACAGACAACTGGTGCCAGAGCCATGGCATCAAGCTAAATGCCAAAAGTGTATAGTCATCCCTTTGGCAAAACAAAGTGCCACAAATTACCACATAGGTGGTAATCCATTAAGTACAGAAGAAGTAATTAGGGACCTGGGGACCCAAGTTGATAGCAATCTCTCATTTGACAACCACGTGGCCAAAGTGGTTAGAAAAACATTTTATATAGCCCACCTAATCATGAAGGGATTCACATCTAGATCAGGGGAGGTCATCGTGCCTCTTTACTCATCCCTCATCAGGCCCATAATTGAGTACAATGTCCCTTTGGGATGTACCTTACCAGACACCTGCAGCAACTGGAAAGACCCCAAAAGTACCTCACCAAGAGGATCAAAGGGCTCAAACAGATGCCATATGCTGCCCGGTTAAAGAAACTCCAGCTCTACTCAGTGGCATACCGCCTGTTCAGAGGCAATCTGTGCCTGACGTATAAAGCCATGTCCAACCCGGAATTAATGGACATACTGCACCTCTGAAAATCCAAATACCATTGAGCTACACGCTTGAGAGACTTGAACCTCAGCACTGAAATAAATAGGACATTCTGGAGGGACAGATTCATAACCCAGAGGCTCCCTTCACTCTGGAATAAAATCCCAGTCCAGGTTAGGCAGAGTCCCTCATTGACTCTCTTCAAGAGGAATCTTGATGAGTGGATGGGAGATGGTAGGTTTACCCCGGGTATCATTTCTGTGTCACTGTTAGACAGAGGCACAGTATACTAACCTCAAAAAAGGGCATAGCAAAATAAATTTAAAATGGGTGGCGAAAGCCAAACACATTCTGGCTAGGCTTATAAATGCCCTAGGGCAGATAGCCTAGTATGAACCTATGAACCTATGAACCTATGAACATGCCCTAGCTGTAGACTACTATTACCTGTATTGTTAGATTATGCATGTGTGAGATGTGTACTGTGTTTAGCAGTTGTGCTGCCTATTGTGTGCAATACTGATAATTTGAATAGTATCTGTACACCTATGCCTGTTGTTCTACTGCAGTTTAGCACACTCACAGTAGCAATGCCACAGTTGTGGCCACTGACAAACTGTGTCATATTCTTGCAGGTCCCTCTGGTGTGACAGCAGGGCAGACGTTACATGCTGGCGAGTGTGTTAACACTTCAAACGTGGTATTGAACTGTGCATGTCATAGGTGAGGTGTAGGCCATGTACACATAACACACCTACACATAATGCATGCTGTGCATGTTTGTTGTGAGACGTGAAACATCTCAGTAATGTCAGTAGCTGCCTCAATCACATGCAATGCACAGAGCATCAGACACAAATGTGGCAACACTGTACTGCACATTGGATAGGCATAGTTGACACACATGTACACAACATAACATGTCTGTCGTACACAGTACAACTCAACATGCTACACATAGTGTAACCAGACACCCGCTGCCAGGTCACACTTCAGTATCCCACATGTCAACCACACACCATACATAATATACCTGAGGGGTAAGGGCCTAGCATGGGGCTGTGCAACACTCCTCAACACATAACACAGTCATGTTAGGCAATGCTCCCTATTGGGCATCTCACACACCCTTGTGCAACATGGCTGTGTAATTGTGAACTTAGCCAAGGCACTGCGGTTCAGGTACAGCATGCTAGGCGGTTGCCTTGAGTGACCACATGATGAATGATGATGATGGCTAATGGTACTACACCCCATATTGTTACAATGGCCATGTCCAGGAATGGTATACCATCACGTATACATGCACCACTCATCCCATGTGTGTACATAGCATGCATGTGCTACACCTGTGTCCACAATTATCTGCTACAGACACAGACACTGCAATCAGACATGGAAATCCATTTGACACACAGATAACACATGCAGCCATGGTATGTGTACCTGTGTGTGATGGTGCACAGGACATTGCAGAGCTTATAATACTTGCACAGAAATGTTGTGTCCTTGTACACATTGTGTTCCAGGATGTAGGCAATCACTGAACATGTACACACATGCACCACAGCCATGTACACTGTCATTAACTATGGCTGCCTACACTCACACTGCATGGACTTGACCAACACTTATTCTGCATGCTGACACGTGTGACATGTCTGTTTGCCTTGTGATACTGTCACCCATCTTCAACCAGTATTGAGTATGATTTGGGCTGTTGTGTGTGTGTATCTGCTGTAGTGAGGAGTGTGCATGTGTTCCTGTGTGCATGTGTTCCTGTGTTCCTGTGTGCATGTGTGCATGTGTCCATGTGCAGACCATAACGTGTGTTTCCTGTCTTCCTCTCACAGGTGCTGAGGTAGGGGTTGGCGAAAGCAGCAGGCGACCTGAAGCCACTGCCATGGATAGTGGTGATGATGACACATGTATTTTGGCACAGGGAGATTTGACAGGGTCTGTCGTTGGTCCACCAAATGACTGTACACAGGATTCAACCCCATCTATGCGCACACTCATACTGCCATTACATCCATCACGACCAATGGCCATAGGGGAGGGACAGCATACAGTTGGCATTGACCAGGAGAGTGTGGTACCCATGGCACTTGCATCCCATCACAGCAACCATAGCCGTAGACCCAGAATGGTACCACATAGGCGGAGGTCCAGGGGTTCTCAGGGGAGCACCACTGGATGTATTGCCCCTGGCAGGCGTGCCCTCAAAGGTCTTATGACGACCACTATGTTCCGGGCTGTAATGCAGGCTCAGGCACATATGGAATGGTACACCAGGTAGGGACTTAGGGTGCAGAGGGCACATTACACTGCTATCAATGACAGGTCATTGATAGACGTTGGGGGGAGACAATAGATGCCCTCCGCAACATGTCTTCCTGGAGCCATGACCGTGCGGGACGGTTGCGACGTCGACACGGATGCATGCCAGCAACAGCAACAGCTAGCAGTGGTCACGGATGGCCCACAGTTCACAGCCACTCCCGTAGTGGCAGTACCAGCCCCAGCAATGTTGGGGCTGGCCTGTCCATTGTCCGTCCCAGTAGACCACATGCACGTGGCTCTGGCCAATCCAAGTAGGGACATGGGTCCAGTCATCATACCTCTGCCTCTGATGACAGTACCCAGTCAGGGTTGGTACCCGATACTGTCCGTAGCACCCCTGCCCGGCACAGGTACTGTGTCTGTGGCCAGAGACAGTGATCTGTACAGCCAAGCAGGTACAGTCTGTGGCTGTCCCACAAACCACCATATATGGCAGCCACATGGTGGAGCTGTGTGCATGCAGACACACACACATTAACCAAACAACTAGGGCTCACACATACACACACACATTACATCAACATTGGCCCCTGCTGTACTGTTGTCCCTCACACACCCACACACACACAGACATGTCAATTGGATGAGTCAATGTCAGGCTCTGGTAAACAACAAAACGCCCTGTGCATATGATGATACCTGTGCCGCCTCCTGTCATCTGCATTATCAACGAAGGGACATGCTAACATGGTGCTGATGCACAGGGTGACACTATAGCAGTGTAGCAATAATAGCAAGTTGTCAACAAGGAAGTGTAACTACGTCCTTGTAGGTATATCTGAGCAGACAGTATGCATCAAAGCTCTGTTTGTCAATGTAGCATTGTTTACACCACTGTTAGGTCTGAGTATGTATTATCCACCCAGGTGCCACTTGGCTGATGTGTGATGTGTTGCCAGCATGTGTTAGTGAGTGGACAGTATGTGTGTGACGTGTGCAGTACAGATTAGCAAATGTACATCTGTGAACATGGTGGATGCGCACTGTTTGGATGTACGTGCATAGTGGACACATGGGATGTGTGGCATACCCTGTCATACACATTGTTAACATCCCATTGCATCTTTCAATAGCCAGTATGCATTCTCCTACAGTTATGTAATAACATGGGTAGACGTGTGTATGACATGAGTTGACACTATGCTGTGGGTGATACCATTAATATCAGTCAATGATTTGCAGTCTGGTAGTACACACAACCTCAATAGCATGACTATAAGAAATCATTGGATGATGTCCTGACAAATGACACACAGTAGTAGGGAACCCAGTATCAAATGGATTCTTCCGGTGTTACACTATAACACTAACCAGTGGTGATGACCGCCACCCATTACTGTGACCACACCTGTGTGTCATATAGCCCCCTTAGGTACATGCAGACACACTAGGGATGTGTCCATCCAAATCTGAGAATGCATGGATTGGCCTACAATGCATTCCCTGGTTGGGACACATATCCTACACAAGGGTATCATACAGACAGATACCTGTTGTGTGATACATGCTGTATAGCAGTATGCCAACTATAGCATAGTCATCCTCATGTACTAAACATGCTATCCCGTCAGTACCACACAGGTGGTAGCCCTCAACATGTATGTCAGGTACCATTGTGTACATACAGACCCATGTTATGTCATGTGTCCCTTGGTATCCACATATCCATAGATATTGTGGTGTCCCAAGGTGTATCACATAAGGCATTAGAGGCCTGAATGCATATCCACAAGGCAGTCATACACCTATATAGACTGTCCATTCTTGGCAGACTTTGTTGTGTATGACCATGTCTGATATATACCCGAGGCATATACCCTCACTCACACTACTCTTAAGTAACTGTCATGGGTGTGTGTGCCACAGATGACCTTGGCCACAGAACATGACAGTGGACGGCCGTGTCACATACATACATATGTGACCTATGATCTGAGAAGCAGTGGCACAACCTGTCAATGGAAATAAATGTATTCATGTAGTATGCAGGCTTCACACCTATGTACTGATTGAAGGGACATGTACACATATATATTTGCCAAGCAGATACCTGATGTCTGCAATGCACTTACTGTTGTCATCATACTATGTCATACCATAGTAAAAGCAAAACCCACACCGTGTTGACCAACAATGACACAAACACAGTCAGCATTTGCAGGATTCAAACCCCTACCTATGTTATGATACTACACAGAGACACATTAACACGGCGCTCTATTTGTTTTACTGGCTGGTTTCCCTTCTCCTGCAGTATTTGTAGGCTGGTGACATCATCAGACTTTCCAAAGAGGAATGTACCTCTTTCAGTGTGTTTTCACAGTCTCCAAAAAGGGCACTCCTTTCAAAGACAATTACACACACTCACTGTTTACAGGATTCAAACCCCTACCTAACTATGTTATGATACTAAAGAGAGATGCACTAACACGTGCTATTTGCTTTACTGGCTGGTTTCCCTTCTCCTGCAGTATTTGTAGGATGGTGACATCATCAGACTTTCCAAAGAGGAATGTACCTCCTTTACTGAGTTATCCCAGTCTCCAAAAAGGGAACACCTCTCAAAGCAAACTACACACACACACACACACACACACTTTGCAGGATTCAAACCCCTACTTAACTATGTTATGATACTGGAAAGAGACGCATTAACATGGCGCACTATTTGCTTTGCTGGCTGGTTTCCCTTCCCCTGCTGTATTTTTAGGATGGTGACATCATCAGACTGGACATGGTGATGTGTGTACACTTTGTTTTATGCCATTCCAGGAATGGTCCATGTGGGTCAGCAGGTGTCAACAGCTTGAACATGACCTCAGTATCTTTACCTTGTGTGATCTATCTGTGGACACATTGACATTCCGTCATATGTCAACACATATTTATGCACATCTTCTTGGTTTTGTGGATACTACATGTGTCTGGGATGTTGATAAAGGGCTATTCAAAGTCTATGTGACACATGTGTAGATGTGTTCATTGATGTATGTCCTGGGTGGCTGCCTTTCAGAACCATGATCCGCACATGAACATACCACAGTTGGTAGGGTTGTGTGTGTGTGTCAGCTTCCAATAGCTCTGTTTATGACTGCAACTGTGATGGACTCCATTACCTTGCAGATCAGACCTCATAGGCGTACTGGACTTGACTTCCCATGGTGTGTTGTGCACCAACACTTGTGGAGAGTGCCATATGTAGCTGTGACACATTCAACGGTTCCACATCCTGTGTAGGTGGTGCGGCTCAGCTGACTTTTCAGGTGCATGATCTGTTTGTTCTGTAGTTTGTGCATGACACATATTGGGAATCAATGTATTCCACCTGCTGCCATGCTTTTGGCAGTGGGGGTAGCTGCTCATCCATTCTACATGTGATATCTCCTGGTATGATGATGTGGACTATTGTCAGTGGGGGATGGGTATGTACATATGGGCCTGTCTGTCATGATGTCGGCATTGACACTCAGGTATAGTTGGCCCTGACTCAGGACATATATGTGTGTACATTGATATTTATGACATAGCTGAAGGAGGTGTAATGATTCAGTCTGGACTCCTTCTCAGCTCCTCTTTACAAAACACTAACGAACATGAGCACTAATCCCTGTTATACTCTTTTACATGCTTAACACCCTACTGATCCTTTGTGATCAGGCTACAGAGTATGTCATGATAATATCCTGGCATGTCCAGGGGCTTGGTTTTGTGTGTACTCTTCAGTGCAGCTGGTGGATATTGTGATATTGATACAATGTCACATCTGCCTCATGTACACAGACAACCCTCTCCTCCTCCCGACAAACTCAGATATATGTGTGAGATGCACATATATAGACATACAGGGAGCTGAACTCTCTCGACCCATGACTGGCACAGTCTATCAGGTGGTGAAGGTAACCACACACACCACATATCAGTCTCACATATCCTCTAGCAACAGCACTCAAACCACATTAGCACACACTGACATACTCGGATGCTGTAAATGTACTCTACCTAAGCAGCAGATACCTCCAAAGCAGACACACACACACCTGCTACCCCACTACAATACTAACATATCACAAAGTTCACAATGTCAGTGTGCTACACAGTCACTGCCCTTTGGGCTAAACAACACACCTACTACACTTGTAATAGACAACACTTATGTTCAGACACACTGACATACCACTCACCAGCCCTGACAAGGAAATAGTCACTTTGGGCTGTTTGTTGGGTGCCAGGATCTGCCGCATAACATAGGCAGTCAGGTAACTCCAAAGCAAGTACAAGACTGGCACCATCATTGTCCATGCTGGTGTGTGTAACCTCAGACGTTACTCCCTGGACCACATGACATGATACATGAAGGTACACTCTGATCATTTAGCCCAGGCCAGTATGACCCTGACCTTGTCTAGCATCTTACACCCACCAATTATGATGTCACAGTATACTGACACACATATCACATTTAACAGTTGGCTAACAAATTTGTTTCATTCATAGGGGATACAGTGTCTGTCAGCATATGGTGACATGATCAACATGCCACGTAGCTTCACTATGGACAGCTTGCACCTGTCACCCTTGGACTTTGGTATGCTGGCTAAGTCTCTTGCTACCTCCAGAGTGCCTTTTTTAAGCAGGGCTCAGAAGACAAACCCACCTCCATAGACATTACAGGTTAAATGAAACTAAGGGTAATGCTGCTCAACAACAGTTGTGTTAATCTCATATTGTGGCCACTCAGGACTCTCCTCAGTATGGAGGAGAGCAATATCTGTGCACTGATAGACACCTGGTTCAGGCTCGGTTATGCACTCCAGCACTACCAGGTTATGTCTCATACCATGCTGTCTGACAACAAGACTTGGAACAGACAACACTACTAGGGGGAATATCCATATACATCACCGATACACACACCTCCAGGTTAGTAGCACTGCACAAAGCATCACAGACCATACATATATAACTACCATTGTGTAATACTGCCTTTCAGTTTGTTGCCTGCTACAGAACTCACTCCCAAACTCAGGAACCACAATCAGCTTTTGTGGGAACTATGGAGAATATGAAGGTCTCCACAGACACCATTATATTGTGTGACTTCATATACACACATATTGACTGAGGATACTACTCAAGCCCCGACAACCTCACCCAATAGTCACTACAAATTGTGGACTCATATGCTTTGGCACAACCAGTCAGCACAGCCACAAGGGGGAATACATATTGGACCTGCTCATCACCAACATGGGGACTCTATGTTCCACACCAGCGATATACCCCTCATTGGTAAGGTCAGAACATACATGTATCTCACAGGACATACATATACCCTCCACACACCCATCCTGGGTAATCTTGATGAACTTCTTATGAGCCAACATCTCACTTCACCAAAGCAAGGTGGTATCCTTCAGAGATCCTGAGACAGTGGCATATACGGCTCACACTGCTGCATCTGTTACATACACAATATAGGGACACCTAGTTGACTGCATGGATTGTGCTATCCCAAATAACAACAAGACCCACTACTACAATGGCAGGGGACCTGTCTGGTAGACCCCAGCCATTAATAAGCTATACAACGTCAGGAGGACACTACTACATGATAGAGCACAATCCCAGACTGGGAAGGCATCTGTGATCTGTACTAGCAGACAGCTACAATCACTCATGGACTTTTCTAAGGGCCACTTCTACCAGACAATTGTACCTGACATGTAGGACTATCACACAGCCTTCTTCACTTATGTCAGGAACCTGGGTGGACACTCACTGATATGCTGTGAGTTACTGCATACTGACTAAACCTACACTGAACCCACTGGCATTGCCTACATCCTGGCAAACAGGTTCAGTGCAGATGTCTCCCACCCATCCCCCCTAAGGAGCAGCTATCCATCCCAACAGAGTATAACCTCCCTGACATCACACAGTAACAGGTGAGTGCTGCCCTCCCCACAGCGTACATCACAGTATCAATGTGACCAGATGGTGTCCCAGCCTGCATCATACGAGCATCATGACAAATGCAACCCTCACATTACATCACTGTTCAATATCGGAGTTACCACAGGATATGTACCCAAGGAATGGTGTACTGCGACAGTGATCCCGCTCCACAGAGTTGGTGCCACAACGGACCACAGACAATATTGCCCTATAAGCCTATGTAGCCTGTTCTGCAAAGCTATGGAGCATATTGTCATAGGACTCCTACACATAGACATCAGGAACCTACAGACACTGTGTCCTACTCATTTCAGCATTGTTGTGGGCAGATCTTGCCTCTTGAACCTGTAGGTATTCTTTAAATGGCTAACAGGTCCATCAACATAGGGACAGCTGTCCACACAGCCTACCTGAACCTTGCAAAACCATTCAACACAATAACCCACTGGGCCATTATGCATAGGCTCACCAGCATCAATTTGGACACATATCTCACACAATGGATTGATACCTAGATCAGGGATAGCACCCACATGATCAGAATTGCAGGTGCCATGTCTTACTATACACCAGTTACACATGGCATCCCACACAGCTTGGACCTGGGACCTCTCTTGTTCAGTATATATTTGCCTTACGTACAGGCTATCACAGGGGGAATATGGCTGAACATGTTTGCACTTGACTGCAAACTGGGTGCCATGATCAACTCTCCAGCTGCCACAGGCATACTCAATCAGGGTCTCCCAGAGATGGATGACTGGTGCCTGAGCCATGGCCTACAGCTAAATGCCATTAGTTGCATAGTCATCCCCTTTGGGAGTAACAACATGCCCACACATTACCACATAGGTAGTATTCCATTACATACGGTAGGAGTTGTTAGGGGTTTGGGGACATCACTTGTTCGTACTGTCGCCTTTAACATTCACGTTGCCAAAGTGGTTGGACATACCTTCTATGTGTGCCACCTTATCCCATATGGTTTCACATCTAGATCGAGCGAGGTCATTGTGCCCCTATACTCATCACATCCATGCTTGGTTACAATGCCACATTTGGGGTGTACCTTACCTGACACCTGCAGCAACTGTACTGGCCACAGACGGTCCTCACCAAGCAGATCTAGGGACTCACACAGATGCCCTGCATAGTTCAGATGCAGTAACTCCAGCTCTACTCAGTCGCTTACCACCTACTCAGATATGATGTGTGCCTGTTGTTTACAGCTATACCCAAACCAGAATTACTGGACATGCTCCACCTCAGGATATCCAACTCCCTTGGAGCTACACACTGCAGGGACATATACCTCAGCACAGATGTTAATAGGACATTGCGGAGGGACAGATTCTTATCCCAGAGGCTCCACTCACTACAGAATGTAATTCCAGTTTCACATAAGCAGAGCCACCCACTGACCACCTACTGGAGACATCTTGATGACTGTATGGGTGATTGTATATTTCCCCCTGGGATATCTTCTGTGTCCCTGCTAGACAGAGGCACACTAGCATAAACGTACATGGGTTATCTTGTGTGACCTACTATTCACACACACAGTGTAGTAATCTGACAGGATTGTGAATGCCAAACACACTCTGGCTAGGCTTGTGCATGCCCTAGGGCACATAGCCTAGTATCGACCTGTGAACCTATGCTAATGTTCAAGATGCACAATGTTTATTGCTGATACTGTTTGCAGGTCTTTATCATCTTTGCTTTACCAGTTTCCATGAACAACTTCAGTATCTGCAGAACATATTTGATTATGACAGGGTTCCACTATATTATAGATGTGTCTGTTGTCATATAACTGTGTGCACAGGGCAGATTGCTGTATAGTGACAGGTTCCTGGGTTAACACATGCAACTTCCAGATATGCATGGCCCACTGCTGTACTCAGACATGACCTAAGTGTGTGAGCATGCCCAGTTCTGACATTCCATGTTTTGTTGTCTGACATTTGTCTCATTTATTCATGTGTGAGCATGCCCAGTGTGACCCTTCAGTATGTTGCTATATGAGGTCCACTACATTTGCTGATGTGTGCGAACATGACCAATATTAACATTTATACTGCGTGTGTTGGAAGTCAGGTTCTGTTCTCACTGCAGGACTCACCTTTGTGTCAACTCAACAAGGATTATGCTGTGCCTGCAGAGTTTCCATGGAATACTTTGCATAGACATATCAACATTCCATCATACAGGTGGACCACTGCAATACTGCCATGGTTTAGTGGTTCAGTACTTTGGCTATAGTGCACAGTATCCTGGGTTCGAAGACATTTACTGCTTTATATTTTCATACTGAGCAGACCAGACTGCTTAAGGGCCTGTTAAGCAAATATAAGCATGTTGGCTTTTGTTCAGCTATGCCCTACTTAGACCAGGCTTGTCCAACATTGCTCAATATTCACCAACATTGCTGGACGTTGCCCAATATTACTGAACATTGACCACAGTTGTGCTAGTTGGTGTGTGCAATTTTGTTTGCATATACTACATGGTGGTAATTGCTGTTTAGCACTGCTTTATATTGCTTAACACATGGCATTCATGCCTTAGGTGGTGCTGCAGGGCTGCCTATGTCGGATGCACATACTACACTCCCTGCACATGTTTGGAAGCAGGTAGTGTCAACTTAGGTATCCCTTTTACTTTATGTGTGAGTCGGAGAGGGGTATCATTTCCAGAGTTCCTACTGAGCCAGTGTATATGCTATGCATTGCCTCTTTGCCAAGGCCAAAGCATACTGGGCACGCCTCCTTCTGCTTACTTGGGCAGGCTCAGGTTGTTCCTTCTCCGAGTCACGCTCTGCCTGTGATGGCCTTGGCAATGGTGGGGGGCTGTTTGGCCCAGGCCTATGCTGGTCCTGCTGCAGCTGTTTTTGCAGGATCATATTATGTAGCATAGCACATACCATGACAATCTGGGTACATGTAGTTGGTGAGTACTGCAAAGCTCCACCAGATGTGTCCAGGCACCGGACCCGTAACTTGAGCAGCCCAAACACACGCTCTATTTCATTACGTGTTTGTGTGTGTGCCTCATTATGGCATTCCTGTTCAGGTGTGTGTGTGTTTCTGATGGGTGTCATCAGCCACGGCTCCAGTGCATAGCCAGCATACCCCACTAGGTGACCATGTGGGATGTCCCCATTGGCAAATGTCTGGTACAGCTGCGTCAGATGCCAGATATGGGAATCATGGTAGCTTCCAGGGCAGCCTGCACACACATTCAGTATTATGCCCTGGGCATCACACATGACCTGGCAGTTGATGGAGGGGAAGCCTTTGCAGTTGAAGTAGACCCTACCCCACTCACCGGCTGGTGCTTTGATGCGTATGTGCGTGCAGTCTATTGCACCCACTACCTCAGGGTATTCCACTATTTGCTGGAAGAGACGCATATTGCTGGCTAATACCTCACAGGAATTGGGGAAATATACATGATCACCGACATGTGCTGACATGGCATCCAGGAACTGGTGTAGTACCCTGGATGCTGATGACTGTGATATCCCCATCATATCACCAGTTGGTCTCTGGAAGGTACCTGTTGCTAATATCCTTAGACCAACACATACCTTGGTTTCCACTGGCATGGGTTCCCCTCTGTTGGTTCTGTGTTTGAGGCGTGGCCTACACAGCTCAACAATTTGCTGCAGGAGGTCTCTGTCCACTCTATAGCGCTCCACTATCTCCAGCTCATGTAGCCCCTGGTAGGTTACCCTGGGCCTGTACACTTTTCTCCGTCTCCTCACTGTGGGTTGTCCAGCAGCATTTCCATTGTCACCACCCTCAGCATGTTGCATATATCGCCTTATAACAGCAATGGCAGCCCCTAACATTTCTTTGTCTCAGTAAAGCTTTTTCAGTTTTCACTTCTATTAGCTTACTGCAGTGTCTGTTGTGAGAAACATAATGGACTGTTGTTGGCAGAGTTTTAAGTGCTAGGCTGGGCTGGGCTATTGTACTGCCTGTGTAATTACCTGATTCTGATTGTTTTCACCTGCTAGCTCTGATAGTACTCCCTGGTAGCTTCCTACTATTTGTTGTGCTTCCTTTTTCCTTTCTGTTTCCTCAAGGTGGAGCGCCACGCACACAAGCGCAAACATGTGCACAGCAGCTGACATGCGCGCACACATGCTTACATGGACTAAAACTTGCTTATTGGGGTAAAAACGCAGGCACACCAGCGCAAATGCGCTTACAACTCTTTAAAAAGCCTTATACAAGCTTACTCCGGCTTAAACGCGCGCACTCACACTTACACGCACGCACTCTGTCTTACTCGGGTTTACAGGCTCACACACGCATGCATGCACGCTCAGCAAGAAACTTTGGTGTTATCCACGGCATACTCCTTCCATTTCTTGGCTTTCCCTAGCCTACCTGTTGACACACCTCTTTCCATGATGTGTAAATGACAGCGGACACATGCCACTCTGCTCCAATGAGCTTCACTTCTTTCATACATACCCCCCTCATGATATCACCTGTCTTCTACTCTGTTACTCCCCATATCCTACTCCTACACTCCACTGACTGTGGTCATTTGCTATGTAAACTAGCGATTCACTATCCTAACACTCATTTACATAGGATTGCCTACTAATGCTTGGTTAGATGTCTTAGACTGAGCTTCCCCCCTTAGCAACCTCTACTCGGTGGCCATCTTGTCTTCAGCCTGCCATTCCCTTGCATTGTACATCACCACTTTCAATAAAATCCACATTTGTGGGTTTTAATTTGTAGTATTCTGTGTTTTAGAGCACAGCCCATTTGCGCGGCGCTGCGCTATGCTTAAACATCGGAAATCGGCGAAAAAAAATTATTTTTATTTTAATTTTGTGTCAGGGAACATTTCCAATGGCCGTATATTTGGCCATTGGCATGCTTTCTGCACTGGATGCAACCTTTATTTGGAGCTGTCACGGCTCCGTTTTGCTATTTGCAGAACGGTACTCAGTTGTCAACTGAGTACATTTCTGCAAATAACACTGCTCTTACTCTGACAGGTTCGGGTTTCCTGAATCACAAATCTACCTCATTTGCATGCCTTTTGCCTGCAGTTGAGGAGATTTGCATGTCCCAGCCCTGTCCGTGTAAGAGCCGTTTTAGGAGCTCTCTTACACGCCCCTACAGGCTGTTCCTGGATCGCTTGTCAGACATGATGGCTGCATGGAGTCTTACTCTACTCTTAGACTCAGTGCAAGCCATCGTGAATCCGGCCCATTGTTTTTATATCCTTTAGCATTTTTTTAGAATGGGTATTTTTGATTATTATAGAGATTGTACTGTATTGGTTTTATGACTGAAACTGAATACAGGAAGTGACATCATTTTTGTTTTAGGCAGGATGCTTTTACTATATTTGGTTTCATTGATTCATTTGTTTTTTGGCGGAAATATATTTAATATTTATGTAGGATATATTATCATTGTTAATTTAGTCTGAGGAAGTTCCAGTGATAAAGAAAAAGGAATGAAAGCACTAAATCTTTATTTTCTATTTAAGGACTGCACTTTCTTTTCAGTTCTGTTTCGATCAGGTTTTGTTTGTGTATATATATACATATATATATATATATATATATATATATATATATATATATATATATATATATATATATATATATATATATATATATATATATATATATATATATATATATATACATATATATATATATATATATATATATATATATATATATATATATATATATATATATATATATTCCAGTGTATTGATAGGGCAGTATTCATAATCTCAGCCTATGCCCCACAGCAGGGCTGTGATAGTGAGGAAAATAATGTATTCAGACAGCAGTTGCATAACCTACTAGATAAAGCAGAACAACATGAATTGTTGATAATGGGTGACTTGAATGCACATATTGGGACAGACAGAACAGGATATGAGGACTGCCTGGCCCACATGGGTCGGGCAACAGGAATAAAGAAAGAGAAGCCATTCTAGACTTCTGTCTCAGAAATGGCTTGATAGTAACCAGCACATGGTTCAGAGAGACAGTCACAAGATCACATACAAGAGTAGCCAACATGCAACTCAGGTAGACTTCCTGCTACTAAAAAAAGGCACAGGGGTAGAATCCATGATTGCAAAGTTATCCCCAGTGAAACAGTTAGTTGGCCCACAGCATAAACCACTAGTTGCCACATTCAGCTGCAAGTGGTGGTCAGAGAAGGCTCTAAGGTCAACAGAGACCAGGTTGAAGACCTGGAAGGTGACTAGAGAGAAAGTACAACATTTCAAAGAATTATTCAGGGCTCTAGCACTCCAAGATGAAGAGGAAATAGATGGAGTTGAACAAGAAGGCAGCGTCTAAAAACAGCATGTGTTAGGACTACAGAAAAGATATGTGGCCAAGTCAGGTATGGAAATATGGAACATAAGGAAAGCTGGTGGTGGAATGTAGAAGCCCAGGAAGTCATCAAAAGAAGGAAGGAGAGGGAGATAGAAAAGACTGACCAGGCTAGGAAGGACTACTGGGTGCCTAACAAAGAAGCTAAGAAGGATGCTGCAGTAGAAAAGAATAGGGCTTCAGAGGCACTTTACCAATTCTTGGAAAGTGACTCAGTAAGTGGCACAAAGAAACTATATCAGCTTGCAAGGCAAAGGCAGAAAGATAAAGAAGACAGTCAGGCACCCGTCATAAGGGATGTCAGCAACAACCTGCTCACCAGTCCAAAGGACATCAAAGGCAGATGGAAGGAGTATTTCCAGCAGCTTCTGAATAAAGAAAACCCCGCAGAAGGTGTACTGCCCCAATGACAGCCTACAATGAAAGAAAAAGAGGAACCCACACTAGAAGAAGTAAGAACAGCACTAAGGAAATTGACATCAGGGAAAGCAGCAGGCTCAGATGAGGTCACAGCAGATATGATAAAGATGCTGAGTGAGATAGGGGAGAAATGTGTATCCCAGATAACTAAGCATACTCATCCCAGTGTACAATAACAAAGGGGACATCCACAACTGTGGGCAGTACAGAGGCATCAAACTCCTATCACATTGCATGAAAGATATGGACAGGATGATTGATAAATGGATATGCAGAGCAGTAGAATGTAAGATGGGAGTTGAGCAGTTTGGATTCTGATTAGGATGCAGCACAATTGACCCAATGTTTGTAGTGAGACAGATACTTGAGAAGAAGCTAGAGATGAGGAGAGGGTCCACCTGGGCATTCCTAGACTTGGAAAAAGCATATGACAAGGTCCTAAGAAAGCTAATCTGGGCAGTACTGTGGTAGTTTGAAGTCCCAGAAACACTGGTGGAATTAGTTCAGGCTATTTACAAGGACCCAATGACAAGTACGGACAGTGTTCAGCCTCACAGAGGGGTTCTAATTGAAAGTGGGTGTACACTAGGGTTCACCTCTGAGCCCCTGCTGTTCATACTGCTGATGTTCTACATTATCAAACAGGTTGGAGGGGACAGATCAGCAAAGTTGCTATATGCAGATGATGTGGCATTACAGGCAGACACTGAGCTAGAACTTCTGCAAAGGATAGGAGAATGGAATGCAAAACTGAAGGCACATGGGATGAAACTAAGCACAGAGATAGAAGGAAAGATAGTGGAGCAGGTAAACAGCTTCATGTATCTGGGAGGGGTTGTTGAGAAGGGAAGTCTGAATGAAGAGGTCAAAGCTAGAATCAGAGGGGCTGCAGCCAACTGGCACAGAGTGTCAGGTGTAGTCTATGACAGAAGAATGCCAAAGAAGCTGAAAAGTAAGATGTACAAGACAGTGGTGTGACCAGCACTACTGTATGGTACAGAAACCTGGGCAGTAAAGGCAGAACAGCTGAAGAAGCTAGAGGTGATGGAAATGAAGTACCTGAGAAGGGTGGTAGGATGCACATTGTGGGACAGATGAAGAAATGAGGACATAAGAGCAGAAGCCAAAGTAGGGTCAATTGCAGAAATGATCAGATAGAACAGACTATGGTGGTTTGGACACATGCAGAAAAGCAGAAGACAATCTGGTGAGGAAGATTTGGGACAAACAGGAAGAAGATAAGAGGAAGCAAGGACATCCAGAAAAGAATTGGCTGGATTGTATGAAAGAAGATCTGCAACAGTTAGGCATGAGTGTTGAAGAAGGCTGTAGTGTAGCACTGAATTGAGAGAGTTGGTGACAGCTAACACTATACTCCAAACCCATGAAGAAAAAATGGGAAAAAAAGGGGGATGATGATGATGATAATATATATGTATACATATATATATTTATATATATATATATATATATATATATATATATATATATATATATGTATATAGAGAGAGAGAGACATACACACATACATGTGTGCAGATAGTAACGCAGCAAGAATAACAATAGCATAGTTCAGAGACAGTG
This sequence comes from Protopterus annectens, assembly GCF_019279795.1. NCBI lineage: Eukaryota > Metazoa > Chordata > Ceratodontiformes > Protopteridae > Protopterus > Protopterus annectens. The sequence continues at coordinate 1,450,887,943 of NC_056728.1, forward strand.
CCTACCAAGCTATATGGTATATATAAATATGTACCAAAGGTGTAACAGTGCAATTACAGAGGTCTTCAAACTACTGAGAAAGGACTGTGCCTGTAGCGCAACTTAGGAACCAGAACTGTCAATTCTACAGAGGTATATAACCATGCAAGAGCCAGAAAATCAGTACAGATGCATCTGCAAACACATATGTATTTAATAATCACATAATGTATAATAATGTATTATAAAGAAATATACATTTGTGTATATGCATCTAGACATATAGTGATAACAAAGCACTATGTGCAAAATATCACCAGTATCTTGACAAAGCTAATGCTTAGACTCTCTGCAGTTCAGTATACATTACAAAAGATTTGTACATGCCAGGACAGTGACATCATGCAATAAATGTACAGAATTAATGAAATGTTAATTTGAATTAGTACAAAGGAATAGGTAAGGAGGCAAACACAGAACAAAAGTTTTCTGAACTGTGTGCAGGATAAGCTGTATTGCTGCAAAGCATTATAATGTAATATATGCATTCAAACAGTAGTATAGGTATATGCAACTGTTATGTTACACAATCATATTGTTTGTTCTAACTTCAGACCAAATTCTCCACCCCCCCCCCACTGCTATAGCAGCATATGTCTGAAGGCAGCTAGGCACTGTACAAAAAGATGACAATGTGCTTCAGTAGCCCTCCTGTCCTCCAGTAGTGAGGAAATCATTCCATGCTGTGCAACTTATAAACAAAGGTATGGCATCTAGGTCCAAGGAAGTCATTATTCCACTGTATTCAACATTTATCAGACTATCATTGAGAACAATGCCCCATTTGGTATGTACCTAACCAGGCATATCCAACAATTGCAATGTCCACAGAGGTTCCTCTCTAAAAGAATACATGTTATATGCAAAACGTCCTATGCAGATCACCTAAAGGCCCTATCCCCGTATTCTGTCTCATTCAGGCTGTTGAGTGGAGATCTATGACTGGCACACTAAGCATTGTTAGAACCCACTCTGATGGAACTTCTGCATATCTGCAAAACAGACAGCAGTAAAACTACCCATTCTAAAGATTTAAACCTTACCTGTGATATAAATAGGGCCTGCTGGACAAACAGGTTTGTTTCCCAGAGACCACCCTATCTCTGGAACAGGCTTCCCATCTATGTGAAGCAGAGATCCTCTGTAACCCATTCCAAGTATATCTTGGACAATTGGATGGGATACAGGAAATCCATCCCTGATTTGACACCTGTGCCTCTAATGGACATTGGCAACCTGTAAACAGTTCATCTCCCTGCCCCCTGCTTGTAAATGTTTAATCGCCAAAGCCCCTGCTTACATTTATCAAGGGTGGCAGAACTTGTCAGAGATTTGAGATGCATGGCTAGGCTTAAACATACCCTTGTGGTCGTTAGCCTAATAAAAACCTTTGAAACTCTATGATGCAGAAAATCCAATGATTGATGCTTGTGCACTTGTAAGTCCATGCACTGTGGCTGCAGTGTTGTGCAGCATGAGTGCACCCTGACTGCATGAGATAGCTACTGATTGTTACATTTAGTGACAGCATCCTGCCATGTGCTAAACCATGGCCTTAGCATAGTTCATGGAATTAAGCAGTGGCTATCATGCTTAACACAGGATTCATATTCTGTGTACTGTGCACCCTGCATTGCTACCAAGGCCTGTTTTCTTTTGGGGTCATGTATGGTATACAGTTATGCAGTGCTAATGTGATTGTATCATGAAATTAATAAAAAGCACCTATTAAAGAGATTATACATTATCTGCTGTGATACACAGAACAGTTACTTGATATAAAAGAGTTCCCCACTTCAATTTATTTCAGAGTAAACTAAATAGAAAAATACAAGTTGAAGGTAAAAAAGGAATGAATAGGTGTTTCAACTGTAACATGTCCAATTATTTGTATACTGACTCTAATGAAATTGAAGTGGGAAACTATGCAGTCAGAATTCCAGGAAACTTTCCATGTAAGAGTAAAAATATAGTTTATTATTAATGTGCATGGATTGTCATGCTTTTTATGTGGGAAGAACTACCAGGGAGCTCAACAGAAGAATTTATGAGCATAAGTATGCTATTGCCAATGGAGATGAAAAGAATGCTATGTGTAAACACTATAAAGAAAGTAAATGCAAAGTTAACTTTAAATGTTTAGTATTAGAAGCAATGAGTAACACCAACAATAGTATTAACACAGAAGAAGAACTGGGATGGCTAGAGTACTGTTGGCAAGTTAAACTAAATGCATGTTTTTGCCCTGATCTCAATTATAGAGATGAATTTGTTATGTACTTAAAAATAAAAGGTTTAAAACACTGGGCTGGATTCACAATGGCTTGCACTGAGTCTACGAGTAGAGTAAGACTCCATGCAGCCATCATGTCCGATGAGCGATCCAGGAACAGCCTGTAGGGGCATGTAAGAGAGCTCCTAAAACGTCTCCTACATGGACAGGGCTGGGATATGCAAATTACCTCACTTGCAGCTGAAAGGCATGCAAATGAGGTAAATTTGCGATCCAGGAAGCACAAACCTGTCCGAGTAGGAGACATGTTAGCTGCAGAAATGTACTCAGTTGACAACTGAGTACAGTTCTGCAAATAGCACAATGGAGCTTTGTCAGCTCCAAATAAAGGTTGCATATCGTTGAGGAAGCATGCCAATGGCCAAATATACGGCCATTGGAAAGTTTCCCAGATGCAAAATTAAAATAAAAAGATTTTTTTTTTTTTGGCGATTTCCAATGTTTAAGCATAGCGCAGTGCCGCACAAATGGGGTGCACTATAAAAATCATAAAATTAGACAATAAAAGCCACAAACATGGAATTTATGAAAATTGTTAAATGACAATGTAAGGGAATAGCAGGCTGAAGACAACATGGCCACCGAGTAGGGGTTGCTAAGGGGAGAAGCTCAGTCTAAGACATGTAACCAAGTATTAGTAGGCAATCCTATGTAAATGAGTGTTAATATAGTGAATCACACTTTTACATAGCAAATGAGCACAGTCAGTGGAGTGTAGGAATAGGATATGGGGAGGAACAGAGTAGGAGATAGGTGACATCACAAGGAGGGTATGTATGAAAGTAGTGAAGCTCATTGGAGCACAGTGGCATGTGTTAGCTGTCAGTTAGACATCAGGGAAAGAGGTGTGTCAACAGGTAGGCCGGGTAAAGCCAGGAAATGGAAGGTGTATACTGTGGATTTCACCAAAGTTTCTTGCTGAGCGGGTATGCGAGTGTGTGCGCGCCTGTAAACTCGAGTAAGAGAGAGTGCGTGCGTGACAGGGTGAGTGCGCGTGTTTAAGCTGGAGTAAGCATGTATCAGGCTGTTGGAAGACCTGTAAGCATGTTTGTGCTGGTGTGCACTTGTTTTAACCCGAATAAGCAAATATTAGTCCATCTAAGCATGTGTGCGCGCGTGTTAGCTGCTGTGTGCGTGTTTGCGCTTGTGTGCGCGTCGCTCCCCTCCTGAGGAAACAGAAAGGAAAAAGGAAGCACAACAAATAGTAGGAAGCTACCAGGGAATACTAGAAGAGCTAGCAGGTGCAAACAATCAGAATCAGGCAATTACACAGGCAGAACAATAGTCCAGCCCAGTACTTAAAACTCTGCAAACAATAGTGCAGTTTGTTTCTCTCAAGAGACACTGCAACACTGGAGTAAGCTACTAGAAGTGAAAAATGAAAAGCTACACTCAGACAAAAAATCCTAGGGGCTGCCATTGCTGTTATAAGGCGACATATGCTACATGCTGAGGGTGGTGACAATGCAAATGCTGCTGGAAAACCCACAGTGAGGAGACGGAGAAGAGTGTACAGGCCCAGGGTCACCTACCAGGGGTTACATGAGCTGGAGATAGTGGAGCGCTATGGAGTGGACAGAGACCTCCTGCAGCAAATAGTTGAGCTGTGCAGGCCACGCCTTACACACAGAACCAACAGAGGGGAACCCATCCCAGTGGAAACCAAGGTATGTGTTGGTCTAAGGATATTAGCAACAGGTACCTTCCAGAGACCAACTGGTGATATGATGGGGATATCACAGGCATCAGCATCCAGGGTACTGCACCAGTTCCTGGATGGCATGTCAGCACATGTCGGTGATCATGTATATTTCCCCAATTCCCGTGAGGTATTGGCCAGCAATATGCGTCTCTTCCAGCAAATAGCAGAATACCTGAGGTAGTGGGTGTAATAGACGGCACGCATATACGCATCAAAGCACCAGCCGGTGAGCAGGGTAGGGCCTACATTAACTGCAAGGGCTTCCCCTCCATCAACTGCCAGGTCATGTGTGATTCCCAGGATATAATAATGAATGTGTGTGCTGGCTGCCCTGGAAGCAACCATGATTCCCATATCTGGCATCTGACGCAGCTGTACCAGACATTTGCATATGGGGACATCCCACATGGTCACTTAGTGGGGGATGCTGGCTATGCACTGGAGCAGTGTCTGATGACACCCATCAGAAACGCACACACACCTGAACAGGAATGCCATAATGAGGCACATGCACAAACACAAAATGTAATTGAGCGTGTGTTTGGGTTGCTCAAGTCACGGTTCCGGTGCCTGGACACATCTGGTGGAGCCTTGCAATACTCACCAACTACATGTACCCAAATTGTCATGGTATGTGCTATGCTACATAATATGATTCTGTGAAAACAGCTGCAGCAGGACCAGCATAGGCCTGGGACAAACAGCCCCCCACCAGTGCCAAGGCCATCACAGGCAGAGCATGACTCGGAGGAGGAACGACCTGAGCCTGCCCCAGTAGGCAGAAGGAGGCATGCTCAGTATGCCTTGGCCTTGGCAAAGAGGCAACGCATAGCACATACACTGGCTCAGTAGGAACCCTGCAAATGATACCTCTCTCTGACTCGCACATATAGTAAAAGGGATGCCTAACTTGACACTACCTGTTTCCAAACATGTATAGGGAGTGCAGTATGTGCATCTGACATAGGCAGCCCTGCAGCACCACCTGAGGCATGATTGCCATGTGTTAAGCAATGTAAAGTAGTGCTAAACAGCATTTACCACCATGTAGTATATGCAAACTTGATGACCTTGAGTATCATCCTACCCTCACCAAACATGAGGCCACAATATGAAGACAAGATGATCAATTACAACAACTGGCTTAGGTATTGGTGTCAGTGAAAGGGGATACAATGCTTGTCAGCCTGGGATGACATGCTTGACAAGACATGATGCTTCACTAGGGATGGATTTCACCTATCACCTGTGGCCTTTTGGATATTTTCAAAGGCTCTTGTCACCCCCATAGTGCCTTTTTTAGGTAAGGCTCAAAACACAAACCCACCTCCGTAGGTATCACAAGGGATAAGAAACTATAAGTAATTCTATTCAATGCCAGAAGTCTAAACTGCAAGATGCATACACTCCAAACTCTCCTCAGCATGGAGAATGTTGATATCTGTGCAGTAACAGAAACCTGGTTCAAGGCTCCCAAGAGCACCCTAGCATTAACAGGTTACACCTCATACCATGCTTTACAGCTGCAAAACAAGGAACAAACTACAAAAGGAGGGTGAGTATCAATATTTGTCAAAGATACCCACACCCCCAGGTTGGTGGCACAGCATGAAGCATCGGAGACTATCAATGTGCAACTAACAGTGGCTAAAACCACCTTCCAGTTCACAGCCTGCTACAGACCACCCTCCTAAACCCAGGAACCACACTTGGCTGACTGGAGAACACATGAAAATATGAAGGTCTCCCCAAACACCATTATATTGGGTGACTTCAACTACCCAAACATAGACTGGGAGCATTACCCTAGCCCCAACACCCTAGGTTCCCAGAATTTATAAACCAAAATGCTATGGAACAACTTGCTACCACTCCCACAACAGGGGAAAAATACTGCACCTGATCATCACCAACATGGGGACTCTATGCCCAAGACCAGAAGTGTATCCCTCACTGGTAAGATCAGACCAGAGAGTAATCTCACTGGATATTCACATCCCAATCCCAGCCCATGGCCAGAAAAACACAGTAAAAATTATTCACTAAAGCAAGTGTCACACTCCTCAAAACTGAGGTGGAATCCTTCACAGCCCCTGTGCCTGTGGAAAATATGGGCCAGACCTCATACCCCTTTATAAATGCATTCTATGAACACCGTCAGGAATGCATGGATCATGCAATCCCAAATAAAACCAAGACCCAATCCTCCAAAGCCAGGCATCCTGTCCGGTGGACCCCAGCCATAAACAAACCATACAATACAAGGTGGAAGCTGCTGATAGATCAAAATCCCAAAAAGGGAAGGCATCTCTGATCAGTATTATTGAAAAACTATGGCCACACATAAGATCGTCTAAGGCCATCTTTGAGATAAAAATTGTACAGAACACCAAGGATAACCACAAGGCATTATTTACTTATGGTAGGAACCTGTGTGGGAATCCCCAGATATGCTCAGAAGTAGTCCAAAATGACAAACAATACACCAACCCACAGACATTGCCAACATCTGAGCTGACAGGTTCAGTGCAGACCCCCCCCCCCACCAAATGTGCAAATATCTATCCCAGCAGAGTGCTGGCCCCCTGACATTGCAGATGCTCAAGTAACAGCCAGCCTCTCCAAAGCAAAATACACAGCATCAATGGGACCAGACTGTGTCCTGAGCTGTGTCCAACATGAACCCCAAGAAGAATTGAACACAAACATAAAACCACTGTTCAGTCTCAGCCTTACCACAGGATATGTACCCAAAGAGCAGTGTACAGCAACAGCGGTCCCTCTCCACAAAGGTGGTGCCTCAATGGATACTGCAAACTATCGCCCCAGAAGCCTGACTACCTTGGTCTGCAAAGCTATGGAAAGATCATCATGGACCTCAGAAATAAATATATTGGGGACCTACAGACACTGGATCCTACCCAGCTTGGCTTTGTCAAGGGCAGATCCTGCGTATTAAACCTGGTTGAGTCATTAGAAACAGTCACCAAGGCCATTGACAAGGGGAAGGTGGTCCGCAGAGCCTACCTGGACCTCGCAAATGCCTCCCATACAGTAACCCACTTGGTCATCATAGATAAGATCACCAGCTTCAGTATAAACCCCTATGTCACTAGATGGGTTGCAAACTGGATCAAGGACAGAAAACACATGATCAGAAATGCTGGAGCCATGTCAGACCCCAAACCAGCTACAAGTGGCATCCCACAAGGCTCAGTCCTGGGACCTCCCTTGTTTGGTATATCTTTCTCAGAGGTAGAGCCCAACACAGAAGGACTGTAGGTGAACAAGGTTGCAGATGACTGCAAACTGGGTGCCATAATCAACCCTCCAGCTGACACAAGCATCCTACAAAAGGGCCTCATAGAAACAGACAACTGGTGCCAGAGCCATGTCCTCAAGCTAAACGCAAAACAGTGTATAGTCCTCCCCTTTGTCAAAAACTAAGTGCCCACAAATTACCACATAGGTGGTAACCCATTAAGTATGGAAGAAGTAATAAGGGACCTGGAGACCCAAGCTGATAGCAATCTCACATTCGATAACCACGTGGCCAAAGTGTTTAGAAAAACATTTCATATAGATCACCTAATCATGAAGGTACTCACATCTAGATCAGGGGAGGTCATCGTGTCTCTTAACTCATCCCTCATCAGGCCCATAATTGAGTACAATGCCCCTTGTGGGATGTACCTTATCAGACACCTGCAGCAGCTGGAAAGACCACAAAAGTATCTCACCAGGAGGATCAAAGGGCTCAAACACATGCCATTTGCTGCCCGGTTAAAGATACTGTAGCTCCACTCAGTGGCATACCGCTTGCCCAGAGGCAATCTGTGTCTGATGTATAAAGCCATGTCCAACCTGGAATCAATGGACATGCTGCACCTCAGAAACTCAGAATCCCATCAAGCTATGTGCTCAAGAGACCTGAACCTCAGGACTGAAATAAATACGACATGCTGGAGTGACAGATTCATAACCCAGAGGCTCCCCCCACTCTTGAGTAAACCCCCACTCCAGGTTAGCCAGAGTCCCTCATTGACTCTCTTCAAGAGGAATCTTGATGAGTGGATGGGAGATTGTAGGTTTACCCTGGGTATCACTTCTATGTCACTGTTAGACAAAGGCACAGTATACTAACCTTGAAAAATGTCATGGCAAACTCCACTTAAAATGTGTGTTGAAAGCCAAACACACTCTGGCTAGGATTATAAATGCCCTAGTGCAGATAGCCTAGTATGAACCTATGAACAAAATCACACACACCAACTAGTACAACTGTGGTCAATGTGCAGTAATGTATGGCAATGTCCACCCAAGTTGGTGAATACACAGCAATGTCGGACAAGCCTGGTTTAAGTAGGCCATGGCTGAACAAAATGCAACATGCTTATAGTTGCCCAACTGGCCCTTAACCAGTCTGGTCTGCTCAGTATGAACATTTAAAGCAGTGATGGAACTCAAACCCATGATACTGTGCACCATAGTGAAAGTTCTGAACCACTACACCATGACAGTATTGCAGTATTCAGCCAGTAAGAGAGAATGTTGTCAAGTCTTTGCAAACTATCACATGGAAACCCTGCCGGCACAGCATAATCCCTGTTGAGTTATGACACAAAGGAGTCTGGCAGTAAGAACACAACAATACTTCCAACACACACAGTATAAATGTCAATACTGGTCATGTTCACACACAACCAGAAATGTAGTGGATTCCAGATCACAACATATGGAAAGGTCACACTGGGCAAGCTCACACACTTGGATAAATGAGACATATGTCAGGCAACAAACCATGGAAAGGCTGAACTGGGCATGCTCACACACTTAGGCCATGTCTGAGTATAGCAGTCAGTCACACATATCTGGCAGTTGTATGTGTTAAGCCAGGAACCTCCCATGATCCAGCAATCCGCCCTGTGCACACAGTTAAATGACAACAGACACATATATTAATATACTGGAACCCTGTCATGATCAAACATGTTAAACAGATACACAAGTTGATCATAGAAACTGGGAAAGCTACGGCAATAAAGAATTGCAAACTGTAGCAGCAACAAATGTTGTGCATCCCGAACATAAATATAGGTGCAGAGGTCGATACTATGCTGTCTGCCCTAGGGAATTCATAAGCCTAGGCAGAGTGTATTTTGCGTCCACCTCCCCAGTAAAGTAGCCTACTGTGCCTCTGTAAAGTAGGTCACAGAAGGCACCTTTTAAGGCTAGTTTGCTATGCCTCTGTCAAGCAGGGACAGAGTGGAGATCCCAGGGGTGAAATTGCAATTTCCCATCCATGCAGCTGTATTTTTCTGGAAGAGGGTTGGCGAGGGGCTATGTCTAACTTTAATTGGGATTCAATTCCAGAGTGAGAGGAGCCTCTGGGTAATGAATCTGTCCCTGCAGCATGTCCTATTTATTTTTGTGCTGAGGTTTAAGTCCCTGGAGTATGAAGCTCTAAGGGTCTTGGATGTTATGAGGTGGAGCATGTCCATTACTTCTAGGTTTGAAATAACTGTGTACGTCAGGCATTGATCACCTCTGAGTAGGTGTTAAGCAACCTAGTAGAGCTGGAGATCCTTTAGTTGAGCTGCATAGGACATCTGTGTGTAGCCCATGATCCTCTTGGGGAGGTACTGTTGTGTTCACTGTAGTTGCTGCAGGTGTTGGGTAAGGTACACCCCAAAAGGAGCATTGTAGTCAAACATGGGCCTGATGAGTGACTAGTAGAGGGCCACAATGACCTCCCATGATCTACATGCAAACACCCATGTGATAAGGAGGGCTATATAAAGGTCTTTGCAATGACTCTGTCAATGTGATTAACAAAGGAGAGGTTATGATCTATGTGGGTCTGTGGGATATTGCTCTGTTATTTAGTAGCTTCCTCCTTCTGTTGTACAGCTTATATATGGCTGTGGTCAACCAGACAGGTCTCCTGTTTTGGAAGAGTCATGGTTTTATTTGGGATAGCATGATCAATGCATACCTGCAGGTGCTCATACAATGCGTTTGTAAAGGATTCTGCAGATTGGGCTGTATTATCCTCCAGCACAGGGCCTTTGAAGTATTCCACCCCAGTCTTCACAAGTGCAAAGTCTGCTTTTGAGAAATTCTTTACAGTGATTTCCTTGGCTGGGGGTGGGGACGGGATATGGATTCCAGGGAAAGTTGTTTATGGTCTGATCTTAACAATGATGGTTCTACCTCTCGTGTGGAACAGAGAGTCCCCATGTTGGTGATGATCAGGTCCAAGATGTATTCCCCCTTGTGGGTGTGGTGACTGGTTGTGCCATAGCACATGGATCCACAAATTGTAGTGGCTGTAGGGTGATTTTGTTGAGGGCCTGAGTAGTATCCCCAGTCAATAGTTGTGTACCTGAAGTCAACCACTATAATGGTGTGTGTGAAGACCTGCATATCCTACACTGTTCCCAGGAAAGCTAAGTGTGGTTACTGGGTATGGGGGGGGGGGTGGTCTGAACTACACACCAAACCAAAAGGCAGTTTTGCACAATGGTAGTTGTATATGTATGGCCTGTCATGCTTAGTGCAGTGGTACCCAGAGGTGTGTGTATCTGTGATGTATATGGATACACCCCCTACTTGTGTTGTGTGTTACAAGTCCTGTGGTCACAAAGCATGCTATAGAACATAACCTGGCAGTGCCAGTGTGCATATGTGACCCCGAACTAGGTGTCTGTTAATGTACAGATATTGTTAACCCCCATACTGATGGATAGTTACAGATGTACATTCTTCTTTGGAAAGACTGATGATGTCAGCACCCTATAAATACACCAGGAGAAGGGAAATCATTCTGTAATGCGAATAGCACACTGCCCTAATGCGTCTCTCTCAAGTATCATAACATAGCTAAGTAGGGGTTTGAATCCTGCAAATGCAGTGTGTGTGGAGGGGCAGGGGGTGTTTATGTATGTAATCCTCTCTGAAAAGAATGGCCTTTTTGAAGACTGGGATAACACACTAAAAGATGTACATTCCTCTTTGGAAAGACTGATGATGTCAGCACCCTATAAATACACCAGGAGAAGGGAAATCATCCAGTAATGCAAATAGCGCGCTGCATTAATGCGTCACTCTCAGTATCATAACATAGTTAAGCAGGGGTTTGAATCCTACAAATGCCATATGTGAGTTTGTCAATGTGTTTTGCTTTTATTATTGTATGACATGCTATTATAACAGTAATTTCAATGCATACATCAGGTTTGTGTGTGCCACATACAGATATGTACCTGTCACCTTTAATAGTTCCTATGTGTGAAGGCTGCCCCACATGATTACAGTTGTTACCATTGCCAGCATGTGCCGCAGCTTATCAGACCTTAGGCCATACATGTATGTTGGTGACAATGCAGGCTACTGCAGTGATCTGTGTCCTAGGCCAACTATGTGACACACATCCATGAAAGCTTTGCTAGATTAATGTGGGTGAGGGTTCATGTCTGGAGTATATGTCAGACATGTTAAAACACAGCAAAGTCTGTGAGTGATGGGCACCCAGTGTAGGTGTATGGCAACTGTTGCCGATATGCATACAGACACCTTCTTGCTTAGGTGATACACCGAGGGACAGCAGAATACTTTTGGAAATGTGAATATCACAGGAAAGACAAGATAACACTTGTCCACATGTACACACCATTACCTGTTCTACATGATGAGTGCTACCACCTACATGGTACTGTTGGAATACTATGTTAACTACATGCCAATGCCAATGCCACAGTTGTGTTACAGCAATACAGCATGGCTTGGAAAGCAGGTATCTGTCTATATGATACCCTTGTGGTGGTTAGGTGTGTCATGTTTAGAATGCATTGTAGGCCACTGTATGTATTTGCAGTTGTGGATGGACATATCCATAGTGTGTTGGCATGTACATGAGACTGCTATATGCCAAAGAGTATTGTTCCCAGGGATGTGTGTGGGTCAGTAAGAATATAGTGTAGTACTGCAGGGATATCACTGACAGCAAGTTCCTACATCTGTGTATCAGTTGAGAAGACACCATGTCATGACCACTGAATGTCAGGCTATGTAAGCTGTGTATACTACCAGAATGCAGACCATTGACATTTGGAAACCATATCATCCACAGCATACTGTCAAACCATGTCATGTTCCATGCTAACCATGTTCACAAATGTACACCTGCAACTCAGTGCTGCAAACATCACACATGTACTGTCCACACCCCAACACATGCAGGCACAGGTGCACACAACAGCCATGTGGCACATGTGCAGACAGTACACTTTGGGAATTAACACTGGTGTATACAAAACTGCAATGACAAACATAGGTAATGCATCATGCATGCTTGAATATCCCACAACAATATCATTACACTGTACTGTTAACATGATAATATTACTACAGTGCTATGTTGTCACCCTGTGCATCAGCACTATGCTACCCTGTTCCTGCATCAATGTTACAGATGGCAGGAGGTGGCACAGTTTCATCATATGCACAGGGTGTGTTCTTGGTTTGCCAGAGTCTGCCATTGACACATCCAATTGACATGTATGTGTGTGTGTGTGTTAGTGAGGGACAACAGTACAACATGGGGCAATGTTGCTGCAATGTGTGTGTGATGTGTTAGCCCTAGGTGTTAGCATTATGTGTGTGTGTGTGTGCATGCACACAGTTCCACCACGTGGCTGCCATATACGGGTGTTTGTGGACAGCCACAGACTGTACCTGCCAGGTCATACAGATCACTGTCTCTGGCCAGAGACACGGTACCTGTGCCTGGCAGGGGTGCTACGGACAGTATCAGGTACTAAGCCAGACTGGGTACTGTCATCAGAAGCAGTGGGTTGTTAACTGGACACATGTCCCTGCTGGGACTGTCCAGAGCCACATGCACGTGGTCTTCTCGGACAGTCTAATGACAGCACAGACCCAGCATTGCTGGGGTTGGTACTGGCAATATGGGAGCAGCTGCAGGTTTGTTGTCATCCATGATGACTGCCAGCTGAAAATGTTGCTGGCATACATCCACGTTGATGCCTCAACCGTCCTGCACTGTCCTGGCTCCTGGACATGTAGTTGTGAAAGAGATCTAATGTGTCCCCCCAATGTCTATCAATGACCTTGCTGATGTTACGAATAGCAGACGCAACGTCATGCATAGTGTCATTCATAGCGGTGCAATGTGCTCTAAGCTCCCTCAGACCCTGTCTGGTGTACCGTTCCATATGTGCCTGTGCCTGCATTACAGCCCGGAACATAGCTGAGGTTGAAAGACCTCTGTGGGCATGTCTGACGGGCAGTATGACCACGGATGCTCCCAAGAGAACCCCTGGACATCTGTCTGTGTGGTACCATGTCAGGAATCTGGCCATGGTTGCTGTGAGGGGATGCATGTGCCAATGATACCACACTACCCTGGTCAATGTCCACTGCATGTTGTCCCTCAGCTAAGGACATTGGTGACAATGGATGTATAGGCAGGATGACTGTGCGCATTGATGGGGTTAACTGCTGTGTAGTGTCAATTGGCTGACCAACGACAGACTCTGTCACACCTCCCTGTGCCATTACACATGTATCATCATAATCACTATCCCCAGCAGTGGCTTCAGGTTCCCTGCTGCACTCCACCACAGCAACATCAGAACCTGTGAGAGGAAGATAGGAAACACAGTTTACAAATGTGTACACGATATTACCGCACAGGCACACATGCACACATGACAATGGATGTATAGGCAGGATGACTGTGCGCATTGATGGGGTTGACTGCTGTGTAGTGTCAATTGGCTGACCAACGACAGACCCTGTCACACCTCCCTGTGCCATTACACATGTATCATCATAATCACTATCCCCAGCAGTGGCTTCAGGTTGCCTGCTGCACTCCACCACAGCAACATCAGAACCTGTGAGAGGAAGATAGGAAACACAGTTTACAAATGTGTACACAATATTACCACACAGGCGCACAGGTACACATGCGCACATGCTCACAGGTGCACAGGCACACAGGCACACATGCACACATGCGAACAGGCAAACATGCACACAGGCACACATGCACACAGGCACACATGCACACATGTGCACAGGCACACATGCACACATGCACAGAATACTCCTCAGTACAGCAGATACAAACGCAGACATACCTGCAATCCAACACATACACAATACTGTTTTAGGGTGGGTGACAGTATCACAAGGAAAAACATCACTGCACACGTGTCAGCATGCAGATTATGTGTTGCACAGGACCATGCAGTGCAAGTGTGAACAGCCCTTGTTAATAACAGTATACATGCACTTGATGCTTGTGTGTAGTTGTTCAGTGATTGTCGCCGCTCTGGGACACAATGTGTACAAGGACATAACAATGTTGTGCAAGTGTTACAAGCTGTGGGTGCATATATTTGCACACACACACACACACACACACACACACACACACACACACACACACACACACACACACACACACACACACACACACACACACACACACACACACACACACACACACACACACACACAACATATGGCGGTGTTACGCAATGACTGCTATGTGTACTTTTGTGGTCAGCGGAACTGGATGTGGTGTAGTAACGTGAGCCATGATCAACATGCTTCTTGTGGTCAGTCAACAATAATAATGTGTGCCAGACAGGCAGCTAGCATGCTGTACCTGACGTGCAGTAACATGACTACATCCACAATTACACAGCCACTTGTTATATCGGTTTGTAAGGTGGCCAATAGTGAGCATTGCCTAACATGAATGTATTATTTGTTCAAGACTGTTGCACAAAGACATGATAGGCCTCTACCCCTCAGGTATATTATGTGTGCTGCATAGATGAGAAGTGGGATACTGAAGAGTGGCCATACAGCAGGTGTAATAATTGGACATGTGTAGCAGGCTAAGGTGTAGTGTGTATGCCAAACATGTGTGTGTTGTATACATGTGTATCAGGTATGCCTATACAATGTCCAGTACTGTGTTGCCACACATGTGTGTCATGCTCTGTGTATTGCATGTGAGTGGGGCAGCTATTGAGAATAATGGGATATGCATAGTCTCATAGCAAACATGCACAGCATGCATTATGTGTAGGTGTGGTACATGTGCACAGACTACACCTCCATATGACATGCACATGTCATTAGCAATAGTATTGTTATTACACACACACCAGCATGGATTGGCTGCCTTGCTGTCACTCCAGAGGGACCTGCAAAAATATGACAGTGATTGCCAGTGGCCACAACTGTGCCATTGATACTGTGAGTATGATAAAGTACAGTAGTACAACAGGTGGCTTTCACAGGTATACAGATTATGATCAGAATATCAATCTTGCAGAAGAATAGGCAGGTTAACAGCAACACAAACAGTACACATCTCACACACACATAAACTACCAGTACAGAGATCAGTCAACTACAGATATGGCATGTTATCTGCATGCTCTATTTCAACATGCTGACTGGCACCGGCCTCCATGATGACACATGTTTGTGGATGTTGCTGTTGTTGGCCTGGAGCCACAACACTTAGGAGGTGCTCCTCCACACTGGTGAGGGGGGTGGATAGGTACCCCACCACCTGTGGCAAGCTGTTGTCTGTGGATATCCTGTCTAATTAAATCTCTGCAGTGATGGCGTACCTGCTCATATGTCCTGTTATGCATGCCTATGTCATTTACCCGACGGATAAGATCTTGCCATAGTGCAGCCCTCTCATGCTGGTTCTGGCTGGTCTTGGAAAAAAGCACACAGTAATTCTGCACCAGGCACTGGTGGATCTCCTGATCCTCTGCTGCTGTATATGGTGGGTTTCGCTGATGCACCATCACCCTGGAAGGAAAAGGAAAATATGTGAGCAAGTCATGTGGCACACTTAATATTCTAATGTACTGATATCACTTAACTGCCATATATAGCATCTGTCTATCAACGGATACACATGTTCGATACCACATATCAGTGCTCAGTCCACAACTGTCTGACAGTGCCTGCCACACTCCATACAACAAACTAGTATACACAAGCAGTCGGCACACTGTGTGGGATACAATGCACAACCTCACACTGGGGATATGTATCAAGCTAATGGATGAAGAATATTGTCATCCCATGCAATGAATGCAATGCACATTTACAGTTTCAGCGGTAATCCACCCTAGTCTTTGATGCCATATCCCTACCTGACATATGTGCACAGTTGTTACTATAGCCAGCATACTGCTGTCACAGAGTATACATGCTGCCAGGTACACACACATACCCTGTAACACACATGTGATTGCAGCCATGGTACAGGCATCATTACACACACATTACACATACATACAACACACAAATGTATGACAACACAGATGAGCATTAACTGTGTACCTTATAGTACTGTGTGCCCCTACTTACAGATACCTATGCATGAGGTATGTAATCTGTGCAGACTACAGGAAACACACCAGACAGTGTTACCAGGGAATGTGAACATACACCATACTGTAGTGTTTAGGCCTACAACATCAGGTAGTACAGCAGTTCATATGTGAGCTGGATTCAACAGCAGTACCACTTACTGAGCATACATGTATTGCTTCTCCCTATGATGGGACACCGCAGTCATACACAGGGAAGTACGGCACAACATGTGCCAATCTACTATGTTTGCATCCCGATAACTGACACATCTTCCTCTGGCCTCACACCAAGGACACCAACTACCATGACAGACACAAACTCACACTAAACTATCACACCTTTACAGACCTTGCACACAATCAGTGTCACACTCATTCAATGTCACATAGCTGGTATTGCACTGAGTACATGTGTGTGTGCATTGTGTCATAAATAAGTGAGTACTATGCTATTGGCCCTGGGCTTAGGGCAGCCTAGCGATATGCTACCCTGCCCTTTGGGATACATGTAATGTGATTTTACTTGCTCCTTTGAAACGGTTACACAGAGGTGACTCACAGGGCATATTACCTATCTCCATAACATTCATCAGGGGTATGTATGACATCTACTAATAAGGAACCTTGTTTGTTAATGCTGGGTGGTTTAGTCCAGGGTATGGCATATTTGTGTATAGAAACCTGTACCTCCAGCATGTGTTGTTTAGTGTGGTGACAAGGATTAGGGCCCTAGGTCATGTAGGCTGGACGGATTGTGAGGTGTTGCCATGGTGGTTGGCCAACTGGTATGGGTGTGACATAACTGTGTATGTCCAGCAGTGGTAACCCTCTGTGTGTGAAGGGCTATGCAAGGCACTCTAAGCTGTGGTTTTTGAGAGTCAGTCTGCATAGGGAATGTGTTTGAGGGCATTATCAGTCTTTTTGTTAAGGTATGTCTGTGGCCTTTCCACTTGCTGTAGCGGTTCTCATGGGAGGTACATACTGCATAGGACATTGTGAGGTGTAGAGGTACACTGACTTACATTTCCCTAGCTGGACACACACCTTTTGTGATGACACATACCATGTACAGGGATTTCCACAAGACTAATGTAAAGCCACTGTAGATATCCAAGGGAGGCTATTGTACACCTGTTTCCCATGTTCCCCTTCTGACACCTCCAGTGGTAGGTGGTCAACCACCTATGTGGGTAGTTAGTGGGTAACATGTTTTGGAATGGGGTATTGTACTGCAGTATCAACACTGGTGTTCAGTCCATGCCTTGTCACCAGGCACCTGTTACTTGCAGTACATCTGCCCCTCATGTCCCCTCTCACTCTCTCTTTATATATATATATATATATATATATATATATATATATATATATATATATATATACACATATACATTTTACACACACACATAATATATATATATATATATATATATATATGTATATATATATATATATATATATATATATATGTATCATATATATATATATATATAAATACATAAATAAAAAAAAAAAATAAAAAAATAAACAATAAAAAAAATAAAAAAAATAAAAAAAAAAAAAATAAAAAAAATAAATAATAATAATATAATACAAAAAAAATATATTAATATTTATAATAAAATAAAAATAAATATATAATATAATGTTTAAAAATTTTTAAATATATATATTATTATTTTAATATAAATTTTTTAAATACAAAATCAAAATAAATTTTTAAATTATTAAAAAATATAAAAATTAAAATTTTTAAAAAAATTAATTTTAAAATTTTCCTTTAAAAAAAAAAATAATTAATTATTATTATTTATTTTTATTTTATAATTAATTTATATTTTTATAATAATATTATATATATTTATATTATATACATTTTATAAAATATATAAATAAATTTAAATAAAAAATTTAATATATATATATAATTATTAAAAAAATTTTTTAAAATAAATTTTAAATAAAAAAATTAAAAAATATTTTAAAATTAAAATTTAACAACAAAAATCCCTTCCTATAATTCCAAATAAATTTAATTTTTGGGTATACGAAAAATTTTTAAATACCTTTTTTTAAAAGTTTTTTAAATTTTAAATTTAATAAAATTTCCTAATATTTTTAATTTTTTTTTAGTTTCCCCATTAAAATAATATAAAATCATTTTTAAAAATAAATATTATATTAATAAAACCTTTTTTAATTTTTCCATTTGTTGCTATTCCTTTTATCCCTTTTTCCCCCTTGCCCCAATGCTATCATTTTAGGGCACATTTTTAAGATTCATTACCCTTCCCAACCCCCCCCCCAAAAACCCCCCCCCCACCCCAAAATTTCTCCCTTTTATTTTAATAAACTTTTTTGCAGTGGGAGAATTTTTTATATCTGCTGGCCCTTAAAAAATTTTTCACCTAAAATTATTTGCCACCTTTATTAAAATTTTACCACGTTTATTTAGGCAACTTCTATAAATTAATTTGTAACCTTTTCATTTTGAAGTGGGACCAACCCTTTTTTGGGGAAATGTTTTGGATTCCAAAATTGGAAACCCAAACCCAAAACCCCATTTAATGTTTCCTTTTTTGAAATTTTTTCTTTCAACCCAAGCCAAAACGGCCCCCAAAAAAAGGCCAAAAATCTTCCTGAAACATTTTAAATTTTAAAATTTCCCACCCATCAAATATTTTGGGGGGAAATTTAAACACTGGGAAAACAAAAAAAAAATGCATGTTTTTGCACCATTTAATTTATTTTTATTTTCCCTTTTAAAACCCAAAATGGGCATATGCTTTTTTCAGGGTTTTTTATTTTAAATTTTAACCCAACTCAATGCTCCTTTTAAAAAAAGGGGGGGGGGGGGGGGGGGGGGGGGGGAGGGGGGGGGGGGGGGGGGGGGGGGGGGGGGGGGGGGGGGGGGGGGGGGGGGGGGGGGGGGGGGGGGGGGGAAAAAAAAAAAAAAAAAAAAAAAAAAAAAAAAAAAAAAAAAAAAAAAAAAAAAAAAAAAAAAAAAAAAAAAAAAAAAAAAAAAAAAAAAAAAAAAAAAAAAAAAAAAAAAAAAAAAAAAAAAAAAAAAAAAAAAAAAAAAAAAAAAAAAAAAAAAAAAAAAAAAAAAAAAAAAAAAAAAAAAGAAAAAAAAAAAAAAAAAAAAAAAAAGGAAAAAAAAAGGAAAAAAATCAAAAAATTTAAAAAAAAAAAAAAAAAAACCTTTTAAAAACCTTTTGGGTTTTTGGGGAAAATTTTTTGGGGGGATTTAACTGGGACATACAAAAACCAGGGTTAAGGGTTTTCTTTGGCAAATTGTGGGGGGTTGGGGGGGTTTTGGGCCCTTTTTGGGGTTTTTAAAAAATTTTTTTTTTCCCTTTTTTACATTTTTTCACCCCTTTTTTTCCACACACACACACACACACACACACACACACACACACACACACACACACACACACACACCTACTACTACATTCAACTTATCCTTTCCATTTGACCAGACCTGAAACAGCCAGGAGGACTTCTAAATACAGCCAGAGTTTAAATAAAATAAATCCTTGTCAGTGACAGGCAGCATTCTAAATATTCCACATAGCCAGAGCTTCAAAACATTCAGCTAACAGCCAGGCTTCTAAATAAAATAAATCCTTCAGCCAGGAGTTCAAATACAGCAGCCAGACCTTCTAAATAACATAAATCCTTGGAAGTGACAGGCAGACTTCTAAATCACCCAGTTAAGTTCATTGTACAGCTGCTCACCTGAACACCCTGCTGAACTGCACAACTAAATAACACAGGCACCTTCAACAAAATGAAAGGCACACACCAAAACACACACACACACCTATACTACATTCAACTCTTCTTTCCATTCAGATAAATCCTTTCCATTTGACCAGACCTGAAACAGCCAAGAGGCAGCCTTCTAAATACAGCCAGAGCTTCTAAATCTTCCTTGCAGTTTATGCAGCATTCTAAATCTGTTCTACAAAGCGCTTTGAACCATGTCTGGAAACCGAATACATGCGCGAAGTTCATTTGACAGGCTTGGTAGTTTGATGAGCTGATGTCACGCAGTATGAGGCACTGCCAAAATGAAAAGTGCATAAAGAAATAAATGAATGAAGTGCCACTGGAATCGTGGCACATTATTTGACCCCAAAACTGAAAAGTGACATGGAGGTTTGCTGTTGCTTCTTCCAGTTCACTCTTCTCAGTGTGTATGTTAACTCACACCTGCTAATGCTAACACTGTTTACATGGGAGTATGTACTTACCTGTGGGATTTGAGGATTAACTGACATACAACAGTAGTTCTTGCAATGTGTTGCTATGGCTTTTGTATTTTCCCTTTACATTCACTCCTTGAATTCCTGATATTTGTCTTTACTGGAATGTGTTGCTATGGCTTTTCTATTTTCCATTTACATTCACTCCTTGTAATGCATGATATATTTCTTTCAGCACTTAGTTATTATATGTTTGCTGTGGCTTGGTGGCACTTCATGCAGTCTGGTGAGCCCCAGGTCTGGGGTTTGACGCTTACAGGGGTATTTTATTTTGCTGCTGAGCAGTACTAGGGCCTTGTCATACAGAGTGAATAAGGCACGTTTAAACAGTTGTAAGCAGGAAGCAGGAAGTCAGTGGGGACACTAGCTAGGGATGTGCAGGCTGGGTGTAGGGAAGGTCCATAGCTGCGCATTTCTTTAACTGCAATAGCTGTACATATGTTTGACATTTGCTGTGACATTTGAAACCTTCCACCCCTGAGAGAGGGGTGAGGACAACTAAGTATATTGTACTAACAATTATGAATATCAGACACATACAGTGCGTGTGAACTGCTATACTGTCATTAGTATGTTAAATGGCTACATCCTTTGATATTTCTGTGTTGTACTCCTACATAAGGGCATGCTTATGGAAGTAATTCTACAGCTATTCACAGAGTATTTAACAGCAGACAGGCTGATATGCCTGTGTGTTTCTGATACTTCCAGGCCTCAGATACACTCAGGTATATATTTGACCAGCCTCAGGGAAAGGTACATATCAGTGGGATACACCCGTGATATATTTCAGATATTCTGCAGTTGTGACTGTGGGGTATTTTGAGCATATGTATTACTACACCATTTCTGACATGCAAGTAGTCTCTACTTTAACTTATTGACAGTTACCATTACGTGGGATTCCCCACCTTTCTGCCTACTGTTAGTACATTTCACAGGGTGTCAGTGGGGCACAGGTAACAGTTGTTTGCAAATCAGGGACATCCCTGTAAAACAGTCACAGTTGGGAGGTCTGGCCTCTTACCTATTCAAATATGGCAGTGTTTATCCTGCTCTGATACTGTGTGGGGTTTGTAAGGTGCTACTGTAACATTATTACCTACTAGCATGGCTGTTTCTCTTCTCACACTAATGTAATGCAATTCCACAAGAATTGCCAGTAAAGAGGGGAGGCTAATAACTGTTCTCATGACTTACTTGGGAGACTCTGGGAAGGTGCAGTTGTCAATTTGAATTTAAGCTTGGGAAAGGAACTGTAATTTCTTTTTTTTTTTGTGTGTTTTCTTAACATTGTTTAGGATTAAACAAAATAATATAATAGAAAAATAACAAATGACTACTACAGAGAATTCACGTCTTCTAAAAATTAAAAAAAAGATATCAGTTGTTACTATCGCTTACTCAAGACATGTGTGAGCAGATCTAAACTACTCATTCAATGGTAAAGGGACGGGCATTTTAAGCACTACAAGAACAATGTATCAGCCCACAGTCTGTGCAGCCATTTACTTCTGACTACCACCACAATCTTTGCTTAACACTGTATGGACAATTGTACCTGCACTGTAACTGATGTCACAGCTTATAATTGGAATTTCAGGTCATAGTTCTCCTGACATGTTGCAGAGGTGTATCCGTACAGTCACCTTTTATTTTTCTTTAACTAGTCAATATCATAAATATGTCAACATCTGACTAAACAGTAGATAATTACAAAGGAAAAACACATTACTCATTTAGCAATTTGTCTAGTAAGATTAATAAATATAATTGTTTAATCAACTGTATACGTATTCTACATCATCGGATTTATAAGCTAACATCATTTATAAGTTAACATCTAGCTGGCAAATAAAGCTTATGCTTTGTATTAATGTTGTGTGTGCAGCTTATTTATCTATTTATTTATTTATTTATGCATGTTTTCCACATGTGCATTGAGCTACAATTATAACTGAAGCAAAACTTTACCAATCAAGACAAAGCAATGTCAGTATACAGTGACTGAGGGGCTATATTACTTTATCAAAGGTTAATTTCTGCGAACCTTCATTCATTGAACCACATACAGCAGATGTTCACATCTACGTTAATTTCAACAATGACTTTCCTAGGGAAAGTAATGAATTGCCCAGCATCAGAAATTTGCCATTTTCCACACTATAGTGTGATCTCGGAGTTTGTATATAGAGTTAGGGGGTGCAGCCCCCCCTCATTTGGGGGTGTGGGGGGCACCAGCTCCTATCTGGGTGGTTGTGAAACACTGTGTTTTGTGTGATGGTCAGAATCCTGAGCATCTCATTACTTTCCCTGTGAAAGTCTTTCGTTAAACTGAGCATTCGCAGAAAAGAACGTTCACTGTATATGGTTCAATGAATGAAGGTTCACCGGAATGAACCTTCAATAAATTAATAAAGACCCAAGACTGATTTTAATTCAGAAAACATGATTTATGTCCTTTTATAATACTGTGTTTTTATGAAACATTATATGATAGCTTTGGCAGCCCTACTGTGTTTTTCTCTCTCTGATTTCAGTATAAATATGTTATAATATAAACTATTCTGTTTTGAAGTTAGTTATATTTCCATTTTTTGGCATTTGTAAAACAGCTCAGATAAATCAACTGGCATCCATATAAATTATAGTAATTAAGAGCTAAGTTTCACTTATTTAATGTATAGTAGGTGAGTTTAAAACTTTGCTGATTCTGTATTCCAACACAAAAGGTTTAAAAATATGCAGAATTATTTGTATGCAAATACAGATAATTTAAATAAAGTATAATTAGAACATAATTAATTGACAGTTGTACATATGGAATATATCAAAATAACTATTTAAAATAAAATGTAAAGATGTTGTTATCTTTAGGTATGCAGATGTTACTCCCACTTGTAATTCTAAATAAATCTGAAAAAGGCCTACATTTAATTGTTGTAATTAAAGTTATTGCTTGTTTCACTTACATTGAATTATAAGTAACAGAACAGATGGTTAGGTATTAAGAAGCTTCAGAAAATGAGTGTCTGCTTACTGCTTTATATTGAAATACTTTGAAATTAAAACTTGATTGAAATGTTTTTATAAGAGTTCTTCTATTTTATTACACTTTTTCTCATCTGTGATATTAGTTCATAGCCATCACTTCTCGAAATTATTATGTCCTTATAAGTTCAGCTCCCACAATTTCCAATTTCTTTGGGTTCTGGAATTTAACTGAATTACTTTGCACTTATTCCTCATCTGTTAAGTAGTTTTATCATTTTATCAGTATGTTATTCAAGAGGAAAATAATTGTATCAAGGCATTTTACACCAGCTTGCTGCCATTGCTTTATTATACATAATTTTGAAATAAAAAATTATTTTCTTTGTTTTGGTTGTCTATTTAATCAAGAATGCATTTTGATTAACCACTAGGACAGTCCACAAACTGCCAACTGTTTTGAATATTTTTTCACAGCCTATGGGAATGGCTATTTTTGCCAAATGTTTTGATATATTGTCATGGAATTTTTAGAGAATGATACACGAATGAAACTCTAAACAGTAATATAAACTTTTCTTACAAGCTTTAAAGGCACAGAAGCAATAGCATCCTGAACTTAAATGAAAAAGTATATTTTAATTCCATTTTATACCACAGCATAAAATATTTCACAGCATTTTTATTTATATTATACATTTTTAGCAAGGAAAGCCCACTTGACACAATTGTTCCTTTTCAGGGGTATCCAGGGAGCACTGTCAAATCAAGTTACTTGTCTAGTGTATCACAGAAAGAAAATGGAGGGGGAATGCATCGACCACTGCACTGCTGAATATGGGAATCAGCTGATGAACAGCTCCCCATCTTAATCCTTTATGCTAACTGCTAAAGACTGGTTTTATGTATGCAGGTATAGCCTTTTTTGACGTAACTCAGACAAACATTACATATTAATATTTTGATAGCTTTTATATGTGTTATTTTGAAGGGAATTGTTATGATTGTCAGTTTGCAATGACTACCATGTGTTGATATCTACAAATAGCTATATTTCTATACTGCCTCCAGATATTCATATCAAATTTTCAGAGTGAGACATGAGGGCAGCCTTATACACACTACACTGAATGAGCTAACATCTTTAAGAAAAGCAGGAAGTAAAATGTTGTAGATGTATACATCAAACCTTTCTGAGCACATTAAATAAGCCAGTTTTATTATAACATTTAACATGACTAAATGACACATTTACAGAGAAATAAGTATTACTTTTAATTCTGCAGTTATATAATGTCATTCCAATATATACTGAGAATGCCAGCTTGACAAAATGTATATGTTTATTATGAACTGAATTGCAAAAATTAAAACTGCTTTATGGCTGTCTAGGTATAGCTATAGTTGTTGAGAATATAGGGTCATATTTTTGAAACTCTGAAATTTTCAAGCAAATTTCTCAGAACAATTGATACAGGCAATTGGGTAACACTCTTCATAAGTGGCAGAGGCTTCAAAGTGGCAAATGTACACTGGGCCTGCAGTCTCTAAGAATAGACAGAGGATGGTGGAATATGGTAAGACCAACTTACATACGACTGACCTTCACAGGCTATAGGTACTTTTTTGACACCTGTTGTTTTGCACAAGTGGCACGCCAGGTTTTCTACATAAAGTACTGTTCTGCACCGTACCTCCCTGGACTACATGAAAAGAGACATGGAAGAGCTCTCTGATCACGTAGCCCAGGCTGGTATGACCTGACCCTGAGTAGCATCCTGCCATCACCAAGAATGATACCATGGTATAAGGAAAAAATTCTCGATTTCAACAATTGGCTAAGTTTCTGGTGTCATTCAAAGGGGATCCAGTGTCTGCCTGCCTGGCATGACATGCTCAACAAGCCACGCTGCTTTACTAGAGATGCTTGCACCTGTCACCCTTAGGTTTTCGAATACTTGCCAAGGCTCTTGAGACCCCCATAGTGCCTTTTTAGAAGGCAAGGAAACTCAAAGACAAACCCACCTCAATCGTAAATGGCACACAAATAACAAAAACTGAGGTAATGCTACTCAATGCCAGAAGTCTAAAACCTCAAAATGCACGACTGAGGCACTCCTCAGTGTATGGAGAAAATCAATATATGTACAGTAACAGAAACCTGGTTTAAGCGCTCCAGAGAGCACCCCAGCACTCACTACTAAGCTACAACTCACACCCATACATTTTGGGCCACAGAACCCAAAAAGCAAAATACAAAAGGTGGGGCTTATCCATATTCATCAGGGGATACCCACACCTCCAGGATTCAGGTGGCACAGCACGACATGCCAGAGGATCATCCAGAGTGCAACTAACAATGGAGCAAAACTACCAATTCACATTGTAGCTCACTACAGATCACCCACCATGTCCCAGGACCGCATTTCTGGAAACACTGCAGGAAACATAAAGGTACTACCAAACACCCTAATATTGGGTCATTTTAATTACTCCAAGAGCATTAACTGGGAGAACTACTCAGAAGTACTAACACCATTACCCAACTTTTCCTAGAACTCAAATGCCCTGGTTCAACTGAGTCCAACACTCTCACCAGAGGTGACAACATATTGGACCTGGTCATCACTCTCAACATGGGCAACCAGTGTTCCACACCAGAGGTCAACCCCTCACTGGTTAGATCTGTCCATAAACAAATCACTGGATATCCATATTCGGCCCACCCCCCAGACAAAGAAAGCCACTGTGAAAAAACTTTTCAAAAGCAAACTTCAAGTTACTTAAGACCAAGGTGAGAGAGAAGTTTCAAAGCCCTCCATGCTGTAGGATAACACTCTCTCCAAGCTGCGAATCCTTCCTTGTGCTAATTTCTCACAGACGGCTTCTCCCACGGGCAGCTACAAGAATGCATGGATTTGTGCCATTCCAAGCAAAACCAAGACTCACTCCTCCAAGAAAAAGAAACCAGTCTGGTGGACTCCCTGCCATAAAACAAGCTTTCATACAATAGAAGGAGGAAACTAGTACAGAAAAGAGTAAAATCCCAAGAAGGGAAGAACCAACCCTGATCAGCATCAGCAAGAAACTCGATATCCTCATACAAAATCATCCAAGGCAAGCTTTGGAAAGAAAAATTTGCCATGGACTCCCAAAGATAATACACAAGGCATTCTTTAGGCTATATCCAAAGAATCTGAAGTGGGCTTAATGTTCCAGATCTGCTTTCGGAGTTAGTGCAGAATGGCACAAAATACACTGAACCGACCGATGTTAAGCCAAGACATCCTGGCAGACAGGTTCAGCGCCAAACTTCCACCCTCCCACCCCCAAAAGATCCCCATAACCATACCAAGGAAGGAATATAGAGTCCCTGAAATCACAGATACTCAAGTTAAAACAGCCCTCCTCCAAAGCCAAAACACACATCATCAATGGGGGACCAGATAGTGTCCCAGGCTGCTTCCTACATGGTATAAAAAAACTAATCCCTCACCTAAACACACTGTTTCAAACTCAGCTCTCTCCACAGGCTACATA
The DNA here is from genome assembly GCF_019279795.1 of Protopterus annectens. Classification (NCBI taxonomy): domain Eukaryota; kingdom Metazoa; phylum Chordata; order Ceratodontiformes; family Protopteridae; genus Protopterus; species Protopterus annectens. The sequence goes on from NC_056728.1 coordinate 1,450,915,219, forward strand.
CCCATAGAGTGGCACACAGCAGTAGTTATTCCGCTCCACAAAGGTGGAGCCACAACAGACCCTGGGAACTATCAACCCTATAAGCCTGACTAGCTTGGTCTGCAGAGACTACTGGAGTGCATGAACATGGAACTCATTAACAGAGACATTGGGAACCTCCAAACACTGGACCCTACTTAGTTTGGCTTTGTTGGGGGCAGATCATGCCTCCTAAAACCTGGTTGTCTTCTTTGGAGACAGTTACCAAGGCCTATAGACAAGGGAAAGATGGGGTACACACAGCCTACCTAGACCTCGCTTCAAGGCCTTTGACACCATTCCCCATTTCCTGTTATTATAGATAAAGCTCAACAGCCTGAACATAAACCTCCCTACATCACAAGATGAGTTTTGCTCAACTGGCTATGGACAGAACCCACATGGTGAGGAGTTGCAGGAGCTAGAGTCCAACTCTAAAACGGTTACAAGTAGCATTCCTAGGGCTCAATCCTAGGACCCCTCCTCTTCTCGCATATATGCTTGTCAGAGGAGTACAGGCAAGCACAGGAGGACTATGGCTGACTCATGTTAAACTCAAGAGATGACACTGCAAACTAGGGGCTTATAATTTCACACTCTCCAGCTGACACAGACATCCTCCAAAAGGGTCTCACTAAGACCAGATACCTGGTGTCAAAATCCATGGCCTCAAACTAAATGCCAAAAAAGTGCATAGTCATCCCCTTTGAAAAAACAAAGTATCTCCACAAACTACCACATAGGTGGTGAGTCCCTAAATCTGGGAAGACATAATAAAGGGATCTGGGGACCCATGTAGATAGCAATCTCACTGGCTTTGATAATCACATTGCCAAAGTGGTTAGAAAATCCTCTCTATGTGAGATCTCACCTAATCCCATAAAAGGGTTTTGCATCCCAGATCCAAAAGAGGTCATTGTGCCTCTCTACTCATCACTTATCAGAAAGACCCATCCCTAGAGTACAACGCCCCATTTGGGATGTGTACCTTACAAGACACCTGCAACAGCTGGAAAAGACCACAAAATACCTCACCAAGAGGGATCCAATGGCTCCTCAAACAGATGCCCTATGCCAGAATGACTGAAGAAAAACTCCAGTTGCACTCGGTTGCATACATCCTACTCAGAGGTGATCTCTGCCTGACATACAAGGCCATGTCCAACCCAGAATTGATGGACATGTCTCAATAAAGAAAACCTTATCCCCTCAGGCCACATGCTCCTAGGGATCTAAAACTCACCACAGCACAATAAATAGGACATGTGCTGGAGTGATAGATTCCTGTCCCAGAGACTTCCCATGCTTTGGCACATGTGAGATCCAATCTACATTAGGCAAGGAGCTCCTTTAACTTACTCTTCAAAAAGAAGAAACCCTTGACGAATTATGGATGAGAAGCAGAAAAGTTTCACCTCAGGGATCACTTCAGTGGCTCAAGCTGGACAGAGGCACAGGGAACCAATCTAAGAGCATAAAAGACAACACATTTGTTCTGGCCAGGCTTATAAATGCCTTGGGCAGATAGCCTAGTTTAAACCCAACCCTTAAATGAAACCTTTTTTTGAAAAAGGGGGATGATGTCCCTTTAATAGAGGGCGAAGTTTGTACCATCTACTGGGGATTCAGATATTTTAAAATTTAGGGTTGCTGAATTTTCCATTTTAATTAACTGAGTTTTTCCACCCTTTTTGGAGTCGCCATATTAATGCCACGCTGCTTTCCTAGAGATGCTTGCACCTGTCACCCTTAGGTTTTCGAATACTTGTCAAGGCTCTTGAGACCCCCATAGTGCCTTTTTTAGGCAAGGCTCAAAAGACAAACCCACCACCGTAAATAGCACAAATAACAAAAAACTGAGGGTAATGCTACTCAATGCCAGAAGTCTAAACCTCAAAATGCATGCACTCGAGGCACTCCTCAGTATGGAGAAAATCAATATATGTACAGTAACAGAAACCTGGTTTAAGGCTCCAGAGAGCACCCCAGCACTACCAAGCTACAACTCACACCATACATTTTGGCCACAGAACCCAAACCAAAATACAAAAGGTGGGGGCGTATCCATATTCATCAGGGATACCCACACCTCCAGGTTAGTGGCACAGCACGATGCTTCAGAGATCATCCACGTGCAACTAACAATGGGCAAAACTGCAAGGCAAATTGTAGCTCACTACAGATCACCCACCATGTCCCAGGACCGCATTTCTGGAAACACTGGGAAACATAAAGGTACTACCAAACACCCTAATATTGGGTCATTTTAATTACCCAAACATTAACTGGGAGAACTACTCAAGTACTAACACCATTACCCAACTTTTCCTAGAACTCAAATGCCCTGGTTCAACTGGTCAACACTCTCACCAGAGGTGACAACATATTGGACCTGGTCATCACCAACATGGGCAACCAGTGTTCCACACCAGAGGTCAACCCCTCACTGGTTAGATCTGTCCATAAACAAATCACTTTGGATATCCATATTCCGACCCCACCCCCAGACAAGAAAGCCACTGTGAAAAACTTTTCAAAAGCAAACTTCAAGTTACTTAAGACCAAGGTGGAAAGTTTCAAAGCCCCCATGCTATAGGATAACACTCTCCAAGCTGCAAAATCCTTAACTAATGCATTCTACAAGAATGCATGGATTGTGCCATTCCAAGCAAAACCAAGACTCACTCCTGCAAGAAAAAGAAACCAGTCTGGTGGACTCCTGCCATAAACAAGCTATACAATAGAAGGAGGAAACTAGTACAGAAAAGAGTAAAATCTCAAGAAGGGAAGACATCCCTGATCAGTATCAGCAAGAAACTATGATCCCTCATAAAATCATCTAAGGCAAGCTTTGAAAGAAAAATTGCCACAGACTCCAAAGATAACCACAAGGCATTCTTTAGCTATGTCAAGAATCTAAGTGGCAATGTTCAGATCTGCTCGGAGTTAGTGCAGAATGGCACAAAATACACTGAACCAACCGATATTGCCAACATCCTGGCAGACAGGTTCAGCGCAAACTTCACCCCACCACCCCCAAAAGATCCCATAACCATACCAGAAGAATGTAGAGTCCCTGAAATCACAGATACTCAAGTTAAAACAGCCCTCTCCAAAGCCAAAAGCACATCATCAATGGGACCAGATAGTGTCCCAGGCTGCTTCCTACATGAGCTCAAAAAAGAACTAACCCCTCACCTAAACACACTGTTCAAACTCAGCCTCTCCACAGGCTACATACCCATAGAGTGGCACACAGCAATGGTTATTCCGCTCCACAAAGGTGGAGCCACAGCAGACCCTGGGAACTATCACCCTATAAGCCTGACTAGCTTGGTCTGCAAGACTACGGAGCGCATGAACATGGAACTCATTAACAGAGACATTGGGAACCTCCAAACATTGGACCCTACTTAGTTTGGCTTTGTTAAGGGCAGATCATGCCTCCTAAACCTGGTTGACTTCTTTGAGACAGTTACCAAGGCTATAGACAAGGGAAAGATGGTACACACAGCCTACCTAGACCTCGCTAAGGCCTTTGACACCATTCCCCATTCTGGTATTATAGACAAGCTCAGCAGCCTGAACATAAACCCCTACATCACAAGATGAGTTGTCAACTGGCTCATGGACAGAACCCACATGGTGAGAGTTGCAGGAGCTAGGTCCAACTCTAAACCGGTTACAAGTGGCATTCCCCAAGGCTCAGTCCTAGGATCCCTCCTCTTCGGCATATACTTGTCAGAGGTACAGGCAAGCACAGGAGGACTATGGCTGACCATGTTCGCAGATGACTGCAAACTAGGGGCTATAATTGACTCTCCGGCTGACACAGACATCCTCCAAAAGGGTCTCACTAAGACAGATACCTGGTGTCAAAATCATGGCCTCAAACTAAATGCCAAAAAGTGCATAGTCATCCCCTTTGAAAAAAACAAAGTACCCACAAACTACCACATAGGTGGTAGTCCCCTAAATACGGAAGACATAATAAGGGATCTGGGGACCCATGTAGATAGCAATCTCACCTTTGATAATCACATTGCCAAAGTGGTTAGAAAATCCTTCTATGTGGTCCACCTAATCATAAAAGGGTTCGCATCCAGATCAAAAGAGGTCATTGTGCCTCTCTACTCATCACTTATCAGACCCATCCTAGAGTACAACGCCCCATTTGGGATGTACCTTACAAGACACCTGCAACAGCTGGAAAGACCACAAAAATACCTCACCAAGAGGATCAATGGCCTCAAACAGATGCCCTATGCAGAATGACTGAAGAAACTCCAGTTGCACTCGGTTGCATACCGCCTACTCAGAGGTGATCTCTGCCTGACATACAAGGCCATGTCCAACCCAGAATTGATGGACATGCTCCAACTAAAGAAAACCTTATCCCCTCGAGCCACATGCTCTAGGGATCTAAAACTCACCACAGCAATAAATAGGACATGCTGGAGTGATAGATTCCTGTCCCAGAGACTTCCCATGCTTTGTAACAAGATCCAATCTACATTAGGCAGAGCTCCTTGCTAACACTCTTCAAAAGAAACCTTGACGAGTGGATGAGAAACAGAAAGTTTACCTCAGGGATCACTTCAGTGGCTCTGCTGGACAGAGGCACAGGGAACCAATCTAAGGGGGCGGCGAAAGCCAACACATTCTGGCCAGGCTTATAAATGCCTTCGGGCAGATAGCCTAGTACCCACCTATGAACCTATGAAGCTATGATGCTTCATGTTTCATAGTAGGGCAGAAGGTTTTGTGACACATCTAGGCTGTGGATATTTCAGAACTAATTTAGTTTAGGTGTTTTGGCATGGAATTGTCCATTATAACTCAGAGCAGGCTGACCAGCTCTATGTCACTCAGCTCTACTGGGGATGTCAGCCATATTTCTACAGATTTGCAGGACAGCCTGCTGAACTTTTCCATTTTAATGTATTTTATTCTGAGATTTTTCCACCTTATTGTGAGTCTGTTCCATCATGTCACTGACATATATTCCATCTTTGCCACAGGAAACACATTTCCTCTTACAACATTCTCACTGAATGTTCCACCTCCATTCTGACAACTTCAGACAATTCCTGCTGTATTGTGATCTTTTGATTGCCAGCTTCATTTATTTAATTGATTATGTATTTGTTTCTTAGCTGGATAAACTTACTGGACACAAATGTCTCTGATATCGTGACCTAGGAGTAATGGCTTGTCTTTTGCCACAATCTCCCCACATTGCTTTGCAAAACAGACTATTTCACACTTGTTGACACAACTGAATAATATATCAACAGGATATGAGCTTTAATGCAATGCTACATTGGTCATTTAACAACAAGAATATTCATAATGACAAAAACTGCACATAATGTTCAACATTGCTCTAGCATCCAGAAATGATGTTGCTTTTCTAAACTATCACTCAATCCCCCACTGGATTGCAAGAAAACACCCAAGTTATTTGATACCTGAAAATGGTACTCTAAAATAATTGTTGGGTCATGATTTTTACATATGTACAGGCAAACTCACAGACTGTTAGACATATACTATGACAGGTACTGTCCTGAAATGACACATGGATCATTACATGCAATCACATATGCATCACCACTATAAAACACACACACACACACACACACACACACACACACACACACACACACACACACACATGTCACTGTGTGTGTGTGTGTGTGTCCTGACAACTGAAATAATTCACAAAGATTATCACTGTTGTCCACAAGTCATTATGCAGAAATTCCTGGCACCCTCATGTATGTCTGTAATTGTGTTCAATCCATATCCTAGTGATCCTGACACACTGCTAATATTACAGATTTGTAACTAATTGTAATCATGCAGAAGCCCATCTAGTAGATGTAATAAACTCATGA
>NC_056728.1:1450926136-1450938636 GCF_019279795.1 Protopterus annectens
TAGGCACAAGGAGCACTGTGACAGGCTGTCATACATCTGACATACCACTGACAGATAACCACGAAAGTTACATCCCACATGTGAACATATGTTTGATATGCCCCATACAGCACACATTTACCAGATAACAATGTATAGGACACCATTTCTGTCGGAAAATTAATTGCTATGACATACCATTACTTGACAGATGCATCCCTGTCAGAAGAGTTTGAGAAGACTGCTCACATGTGGAAATATGCAGTGCTATGACATGTTAGAAGGCAACCAATGCATCTGTAGCATACAAAGACATATTCATCTGTTGGCAGATGTAGTGCTGTGACACACACACAGCATGCACACACATACACACACACACACACACACACACACACACACACACACACACACACACACACACACACACACACACACACACACACACACACACACACACACACACACACACACACACACACACACACACACACACACACACACACACACACACTTATAGCTGACACACTAATCTACACAATATAAAATGTATGCAGTCTAATTAGGAATATGAACAGTACACAATTTGCACACAGTACAGTAAGTACAATACAATTATTGATGACTACAGCTTAGTTATATACTTGTGGTCACCTTTGTCACAGTTCAACCTGTAGTGACAGGATTCAAAGTGAACTATTTGCTATTTTTTGGTCTGATATCCTCATCCATAATACCAATGGAGTGCAGTATGAAATGAATGGAAAAACAATGGCACTCAAGTTGCAGGGTTGCAGCGTTGTTCTATGTATATTTACTCAGGTTCCAGGATGCATGTTCCTCTGACTTCTAACATAGGCGCTAAAATCTCAGGGTCTCTGCTTAAATGGTTAAGACCATTTATGGTGGCACTGCCTACCATTCCAGCACATCTTGCAGTTAATAGGTCCAAACCAAATAATTGTTTAAGATAAAGGAGACATCTCTCATAAAATAGCCTAGCTTCACACCTGCCCCATGTTGGTGCCTGGGATTTTTGATTTTTCTCCAGTCAAGTTAAGAGATTTTTGCCTTGTTCTGCAACAAAAAATATTAAAAGTGCTACATTAAGGAAATAGCTGCTGGCAATTTGAGAACAAGCATTGCAAACAAATATGCACATATAAGACCTTAAACCAAGGCAATTCATTAGTTGTCACAAATTTCAGCTATAGTATTGTACCTTGAAGAGGGCAAACATCATGTGGTTGTATTCATTTTATTTATTTATTTACTTTACATTTAATGTCTGGGTTAGTGAACTAGTCTGGATAGCTTTTTCACTCATGACCTGGGCTGCATATATAGCTATGTGTGTGTGTGTGTGTGTGTGTGTGTGTGTGTGTGTGTGTGTGTGTGTGTATGTGTGTATATTACAGAGCGGCATACATTGTGCCCTATAATACAGATAGCCACAAAGCAATATATTTAATAATACAAGTCATTTATATAAAAATGAGATATGTAATGGTTGCTTAAATTTAGGCAGTGAACAATTATATTAAATATGTAAGAAATGTTTATGTATTATGTATAATGCAGAAAAGCATTCAGAGGTAATTTAGAAATATTTCTGATAGGGGATACAAGCAAAGCAGTTGCAAGTAAGTTAAGGTTCTTTCAGAGAAAGCTGCACAGAAGCAGTGACTTTCTTTTTGTTCAACAAGATTTTGAATTGGTACTATTCTTCCCTATTATGATGTTGTGAAGATTTGGCTTGGTTGGTGGGCATTTCTGCTTATTGTCATAGCTCAGTCAAGGTGATTTATAGCCTCTGGTATACATTGCCTTATAGAGCAGATTGACGCTTTCAAAGTGAGGAAAGCAAAAGTAAGGAAAAAATATACAAGGTGAGACAGCACTACCATAGTGAATATGTTGGATCAACTAGTGCAGACAAGATGTTGGATCAACTAGTGCAGACAAGATGGATAAACATTAGACTTCTTGTCAGGAAGCAATGGACAGCCTTTGATTAGAAGTGGAGAGAGTTCAGAGGTTAAAGACCACATTAGGGAGATGGTAAAAGTGCTCAAAGATAATGAAACTAGAGTTTAATATATATATAGAATCAGAGAAAACCCTCTGATGAAAAGTTTTTTTTTTGGCATAGTCAAACTATCCCAGTAAACAAAAACAAATAAATAAAATTGTCTTAATGACATCAGCATGTAGGTGAAGGTTATTTAGAAAATGTTTAAGGTAGTGAAGAGTCAATAATCCCCTTATGCCTGGGATATTATAGAAGAAGCAGAAGAAATGTCAAAAGTAGTTTAAGAAAATAAAAAAAATATGTCCCGGAAAAAGTTATATCAAAGAATGCATCAAAGAAAAAAAGTGCAGGAGAGTTAGGTGGAGGAAATTAAGAAAAAGAGAGGACAGAGTTTAGTCTCCCACACATGGAATGAGGTCAACTGTACCCACACCATGCTACAGCCTGAAAATGTAAGGACCAGTTGAAACTGAATACTGAGACTGGAATGTGCAGACACCATGTTTAAAACAGAAGTGTTGTCACTGAAAGACAGATGGATATGATTTACAAATGAAGGGTAGTACAGATGTAAAAATTCTTCTGCTTACACACTGTATTCTGAAGTGAAAGATGGAGGTAGAGGATATAGGTTCATAGGTTCATAGGTAAGTACTAGGCTGTCTGCCCGAGGCCATCTATAAGCCTAGCCAGAATGTGTTGGCTTTTGCCGCCTCCTTAGATTAGTTCCCTGTGCCTCTTTCCAGCAGAGCCATTAGTTCCCTGTGCCTCTGTCCAGCAGAGCCACTGCAGTGATCCTCAGGGTAAATTTTCTGTTTCCCATCCACTCATCAAGGTTTCTCTTGAAGAGTGCTAGTAAGTGGCTCTGCTTAATGTAGATTGGAATCCTGTTCCAAAGCATGGGGAGTCTCTGGGACAGGAATCTATCCCTCCAGCATGTCCTATTTATCGTTGTGGTGAGGTTTAGATCCCTAGAGCGTGTGGCTCTCTGGGATTTGTTTTTTTTTTTTAGGTGGAGCATGTCCATCAATTCTGGGTTGGACATGGCCTTGTATATCAGGCAGTGATCACCTCTGAGTAAGCGGCATGCAACCGAGTACAGCTGGGGTTTCTTCAGTCAGGCTGCATAGGGCATCTGGTTGAGGCCAGTAATCCTCTTGGTGAGGTACTTCTGTGGTCTTTCCAGCTGTTGCAGGTGTCTTGTAAGGTACATCCCAAATGGGGCATTGTACTCTATGATGGGTCTGATGAGTGATGAGTAGAGGGACACAGTAACCTCTTTTGCTCTAGATGTGAACCCTTTTATGATTAGGTGGGCCACATAAAAGGATTTTCTAACCACCTTGGCAATATGATTATCAAAGGAGCGATTACTATCTACTTGGGTCCCCAGATCCTTTGTTATATTTTCTGTATTTAGGGGACTGCCACGTATGTGGTAGTTCGTGGGTACATTGTTTTTTCCAAAAAGGATGACTATGCATTTAGCTTGAGGCCATGATTTTGACACCAGGTATGCGTCTCAGTGAGACCCTTCTGGAGGATGTCTGTATCAGCCGTAGAGTCAATTATGGCCCCCAGTTTGCAGTTGTCTGCAAACTTGGCCAGCCATAGTACTCCTGTGCTTGCCTGTACCTCTGAGAAGTATATACCAAACAGGATGGGTCCCAGGGCTGAGCCCTGGAGGAAGCCACTTGTAACTGGTTTAGAGTCAGACCTAGAGTCTGCAGCTCTTACTGTGTGGGTTCTATCTGTGAGCCAACTGGCAACCCATCTCGTGATTTAGGGGTTTATGTTCAGGCTGGTGAGCTTGTCTATAATACCAGAATGGGGAATGGTGTTGAAAGCCTTTGCGAGGTCTAGGTAGGCTGTGTGGACCTCCTTTCCCTCATCTAAAGCCTTGGTAACTGTCTCAAAGAAGTCCACCAGGTTTAGGAGTCATGATATGCCCTTAACAAAGCAAACTGGGTAGAATATATAACAATTGATATGTTATATATAGTTATATAACAATTATGAAAAGCTGTGCTATACCAGATATATTGCTGGAATTCAGCAATGGACCACTGGAAGTAGCTGTGATAGCAGTGGAAGTTTAGGTTAGGATAGTTAATAAGAACATGAAATGCAACACAGAACTGGAAATGTGCTGTGATCATAATATCTGCAGGGAAAAGAATAAATGATGTAAATGCTATAAAAGGCAAAGACAAGATGAAATAGCAGTAAGGAAGTGTGCACTCATTACAGTTTAATTAGACAGTTTCATAGGTAGATGATAGGCAGATAGACAGACAGACATACAGACAGATAGAAATGAAGTAGTAGTAGTAGTACAGATGGTCGATCAAATCAAAGAGATATGCATTTATTGTAAAATACAGAGAAGCTGAAGTAGTAAACTGTGACTAAGCAAAGATTGCAATAGTTTCTGTGAGACAATTGAATAAGGATGATTTTAGACAGGTATGGTTGTCATAAAAGTAGCTATGTACCTATGCAAATATGTGCAGTGGACATAGGAATGTACTTTTATCAAGCAATCTAGAAAGACTACTAATTGTGATCAATAGATACATTGAGTGGTGTAATGTAGAACTTTTTATCAGATTACTTTAACAACAGAAAAGCAAGTTGTTATGGAGAGCAACAGAAGTGATGTCAGGGGAGTGAGGTAAAGCAGGATGAAGATTAAGGATATCAACAAAGTGTGTTTTTGTCATGTACTGGCACACACTAGAAAATACTAACAGTTGCGTTGTCATAGTAAAAGATGAGTTCCCAGTGGGAGTGGGTTTGCATCAGGATTTAGTTCAGAGCAGACTGCTGTTCATACTGGTGATGGATTATATTAGCAAACAGGTCAGTGGGGATGGTTCTCAAAGCTACTATATGCAGATGATGTAGCTCTACAAGCAGAGTCTGAACAAGACCACCAGTAAATGATAGGAGACTGGAACACAAAACTGAAGGCACGTGAGTAGAAACTGAGAAAAGACATGTCAGTTGTCATGACAGAAGAAGCTAAAAACTGAGACAGAAGGGAAATAGCAGAATATGTCAACATCCTCAACAACCTTTTAGGGGTAGTTGTGTGACAGAAGTATGCCAAAGAAGATGAAAACTAAGGAGTAAAAAAACATTTTCTTGACCAATACTTCTGTATGTAACCAAAATGTGACCTGTGAAGGCAGAGAAGTTGAGCAAGCTAGAACTGATAAAGATGAAGTATATGACATGGGGGTAGGATGCACATTGCCGGACAGTAGCTCCAGTTGTAAAGTCAAAGAGAACAGATTATTGTGGTCCAGGCACATGTACAGATAATCAAAAGATGATTTATTGAAAAAAACTTGAATGAGACAGGAAGAAGGCAAAAGGAAGTAAGGATGAGATGGATATATTGGACGAGAAAGTCCCCTGACCATCAGGCATGACTGCCGAAGAAGGCAGTAGGGGGCATTGAATCCAGAGAGGTGCTGACATTTGATGCAACACCCTATCCCCAGGTAGAAAAAAATGGATAAAGTGGGGGAATGTTGTTAATGATGTTGATAATGATGATGATAATGATAATGATAATGATGATGATGATAATGATAATGATGTTGATAATGATGATAATGATGATGATAATGATGATAATGATAATGATGATGATGATGATGGTGATGATGATGAGAATGATGATGATGATAATGATAATGATAATGATGATGATAATGATGTTGATAATAATGATGATAATGATGATGATAATGATGATAATGATAATGATGATGATGATGATAATGATATTGATAATGATAATGATAATGATAATGATAATGATAATGATAATGATAATGATAATGATAATGATAATGATAAGGGCACATCAGATGTTATAGAAACTGAGCTAAGGTCCACCCAATTATTTTAGTCTAAGTGAGATGCTCTCAATAATTGCATTTTTGGAGACCAAATACACCACTTTACAATCTCCTTCCAAATGCTGAAGTTGTAAACAGCATGCCATTTCTTATGTGACGGCTTATGTGTCATATTTAGAAGACACCAAACAGTGATGTGCCTTCTGCAATCCATTGCTATGCAGGCATTTTATATCTTATACTGAAAATCTCTCAAAAACAGTGTGATGGCATGCATCTAAAAGGAAATGAATGAAAAGTATGTTTTTCTTTATGTAATAAGACAAGGAAAACTTCTGGGATATTAAGGTAACTGCAGCGATCAGGGTACAGAATGGTCAGAACGGTAGATAGATGTTAATGCGGTTGCTGATCAAAGATGTTTTACCTCTGAATGCAGTAATTTGACAAGCATGCAAAGTGAAGAATAATACAAAGATGATAAGACTGTTAGAGCAGTGTGGTCAAAGAATATGATCTACAATTATCCATATTAAAGATGAAAGTTGTTGGTGAATTTGTTGCCATAGGTCTCCATGCGTGGCACTGGTGAAGTTTTTTTTTTTCTGTACCACTCTCACATATATAATATTTCAGAAGTCTTATTTATAAATCATATAGACTATGACCAATGGTAGCAAAAAATGCATTTATCATGGCAGATTCCCAGCTTGATTGAGCAGAAAGAAGGATAGTTAGGGACCTCAAAAATTCCAGTAGGCACACTGCAGCATGCAGAACACACAGGGAAGTGGAAACCATGATGACCATCCACTATACGAGTAGTCAATGAGTTTAATCTTCAACAGTGGCAATTGTGGGGAGGGGGGTGTTCACTGGGAGGATAACAGGTCCACACACAATATTTCCAGATGCAGCTATCTGCATCAACTGCAATTTCCATTAAGGACACATGGTAGACACAGTCAGTCCCGGGCTGGTTTCTTCCTCTTTCTCCAGATCCACAATAAGACACCCCACTGGCACAGCTATAGACTTGAGATCTCAGCTGAGTGAGCAAGCCAAGATGTCTAGCATCATCTCTGTCCCACCAGTGCTTCGTGTCCCTGCCCAAGTAGCAGACACACACACTCTTTGAGGTTTGATTTACACACACACACACACACACACACACACACACACACACACACACACACACACACACACACACACATACACACACACATACACACATCGCACACCTGGGAAAGGCTGGCACAGCTTTACTAGCTATGCCCCTGCTGTCCAGACTATAAGGTAGTTTCAATACCACCTGTTACTCGAGCCAGCTGCCTTAAGGCTTTTAACAAAGGGTGTCCAATCTTACTTTGTAATATTAATATTAACACAAATGGTAGTTTGACCAAGAGCAAGGGTATTAGGAGTGGCCTACACAGTGTCACCAAATAAATATACAAGTACTCTCAAAACTTAAATATCTCTACACAGATCAGCCACAATGAAAGGTTTAAATATATATAATAATAAATAATAAAAGAACAAGACAATACTAAATATATATTCACAGTAACATCAGAGTTCAAAATTACAGGAAATATTTAAAATAACCTTACAGTACAGGCTCACACAAATAAAGAAAAAAAAATCTAAACTAAGCTTCGCTATATTCCTGACTGTATTTAAGATAATTATACTGTTCCCTAATAATGTACTATTTGAGCAAGGCAAATGATGTGGTGAATGGTTCTTGTTGTTATCAGGTCCAAGTCATAATGCAGAATGCTCTGTCTCACTAACAGACTTCTCAAAATAATATCTAAAATGTTACTGCTGGGATAACTTGCAACATCATTTTGTTCCCAGGCAAAACCCCCATTGCTGGCAGCTGGTAGCATTTTGCATCTACCTGTAAAAATACTCATACAAGGGCTTTTGCTCAGATCTTTGGCAGATGCTGGAAGTCATAAAACAATCGCATTCCTTCATGCTTCCAAAAGCAATTAGTTCACCTTAAAGACAAAACAGAAAGTTTCTTAGTACTGACTTTGTGTCTCTACTGCATTGAAACATTTTGATGGCTTAACCTATGAAGTAATTTAATTTCAGAAATTTTCTAAAGTTTGCTGGACTGAGGTTATCTTTCCGTATTCTAGTTCCCACTGTTAAAATATAAACATTTAAACAGTTACAATAGTGCATGTACATTTCTGTTCTCTTCCAGTTGGGCACACTGTGGATAAATTTTAAACACAGCACTTTACAAATACTTTTTCAACACAAACATCTACACAGAGCAGTTTGATATACACATGACATACAGTTCTAATACATTTGTAACACAATCCTTTTGTATAAATTAGTTTGATATTCACAAATGACATATAATTATTTACAAAATTCCAGCTAGTACTGGCAGTACCTCCTTTCATCACACTTCTCCCCCTTTTGAAGACTCAAGCTAGTTTTTCAAGTGACCCTTGAGGGGAATGAGTCTATCTGGGAATACATTTCCCCATTCCCTGTCTTGAGATTCCAGCTGCCTTTGCATTGATAACCCCATTATAATGTTGCACTGTCATACCCATATGCCTGTAACCCTAGGCTCCACCATAGTAACTTGGGATTTTGCTGGCTGTCTCCCAGTAAACATAGAGCCCCCTTAGACTCCTCCTGCCTTCTACTGCAAATAATGTGCACCAGGGCCTCCCTATCATGGTAAGGTTTCATCATGTAAATATGGTACAGTTTGTGCCCCTACCTCCTGCCTAGCAGTTCGAACATATAGTTAACATCACTGATGTTCCTTACCACTTTAAAGGGTCCATCCCAAGCTGCCTGCAGCTTGTTGTGTCTGACAGACATGAGAACCATAACCTGCTTTTCTACAGCATACTCTCTGGCTCAAGCATTCCAGTCATATTAGACCCTTTCCTGCTGTTCAGCCTCTGCCAGGTTCTCCTGGACCAAGCCCATGAGTTCCCTGAGCCTTGTCTTGAGGTTAACGAGATATACCACAACGAACTCCTGGTGGGATTCAAATGCACTTTCACACTCATCACAAATCAAATATAGAGATCCTCTCACCCTATGCCCATACAGCAACTCAAAGTGTGAAAAACTTGTGGATTCCTGTGGCTCCCCTCTGTAAGCAAACAACAGATGGGGCAAATATTTGTCCCACTCTCTTAAACTGGTCTGCAAATGCCCTTAGCATGGTCTTTAGTATAGTGTATAACCTTTCCACAAGATCATTAGTCTGGGGGTGGTAGGTGGTGGTCTTTAGGTGCTTCACCCCCAGTGCTTTCACGTACAAGTCAGAAGGTCTGACATGAAATTGGCACCTCTGTCAGTCAGTATTTCTTTTGGAAACCCACCCTGCTGAAAATCTCTAACAAAGCATTTGCCACCTTTTCTGCATCAATGGAGGGCAGAGTTACCAACTCAGGGTATCTGGTAGCAAAATCTACTGCCACTAGGGTATACTTCTTCCCTGTAGAACTTGGGGTCATCAGAATCCCCACAACAGCCATTACTACCCTCTGAAATGGCTCTTGTATCACACCCAAAGGCATCAAATTATCTTTCTCCTTGTCTCCTGCCTTACCTACTTTTTGGCACGGCTTGGAAGTCCTGCAGTACCCTGTTACATTCCTAGAAATCCCAGGCCAATAAATGTTCTGCATAATAAGTCTCTTGGTAAGTTTTGTGCCCATATAACCTGCAAAGGGAATGTCAATGGCTATGGCTAGAAGTGCCAGATGGTAAACTATGGGCACTAACAACTGCTGTATTACCTCACCCTTTAGCCCCCCCCCACCCAGGGGCCCACTCTCTATACAGTAACACTTTGTCCTAGTATACAGATTCCCCTTTTCCTTGAGAAACAGAGGTCTCCCTGGCTACCTCCCCCAAGACTTGTAATGTAGGGTCTGACAGCTGAGCCTGTCTCACCTCTCTCTTTGCAACCCTTCCCAGCTCCCCTTCCACAGGAAGTCTGGTATCCTCTAATAGTGGTGCCTCAATGTCAGCTTGGGTACTACTACTTACATCTGCCCTTGCAGTCACTCTGTCCAAGGGAACATCAGAACTTACCAGCAGCTGTGGCTCACCTTCAGTCTCACTGTTACAGGGTAGTTCCCGCTATGAAGTAATCACCTCACCAGTACTGGCTTCCAATGTGCTGTCTGTCTGGATCCCTCCCAGGCTACCAGACTCACATGCTTGTCTCCAAGCCTGACTGCTTGTAACTTCATGCACACAGGGTACTGAATTATCAAAATCATTTCCTATCAGGACATTTGCAGGGGTATCCTCAAATGCACCTACTTGCTTGCTTCCTTTTCCACCCTCCCAGTCAAGGTGAACCCTAGCCAAAGGTATTTGGGATGGGATCCCTCCTAATGCTCTGACTAGAGTAGACTGCCCACGCAAGTAGTGTTCCTCATTAACCATTGCTGGCTTCACAATTGTTAGGTCAAAGGCTGTGTCTCTCTAACAATTACCTGTTTCCCATCTGCTAAGATAGGATATAACCTCTTGTGGTAGTTTGGTACCTATGTTGTCTCCAGACAACTTACCACCGGCTTTCTGTTATTCTCACTTGCTGACTCCCCTACATTTTGTTCCCCACCTTGCCTCCATGGACATCTATATGCTACATGGCTCCACTCGTTACATTTAAAACATTTAGCCCTTGATCCTGGCCATGCACCTGAACTAGTGGCTTCCCCTGCTACTGGTGGACTCTGTTTTGGTTCCCTTATATCCATATGCCGCACTGGGTATCCCTTTCCTGTGCAGTGATGCCCTGTTTGACAGGTGTAGGTCTCCCCATTTCACCAACTCATCTGCAGTGTTGCATTCTCTATGTGCCACCAAGATTCTCATGTCCTCAGGCAAAATGCTAAGGGCTTGTTCCTTCACCAAATGGTCTGACAGCTCTTCATAAGTGGTGACCTGACACCCACTCACCCACCTATGAAAATAAGTGCTTAATTCAGCAACATAATCACACACACTTTCAGCTGCCTTGTGTCTGTGTTCACAAAACTTTTTTTCTGTAAGCTTCATGTGTTAACTTAAAACACTCTAATAAACAATTTTAACTGTATTATAATTTAAGCAATCAGTATAATAAAATTTCAAACAGCAGTTACAGCTTTAGCATGTTGTAAAGGGGTTCAGTAACTATACCCAGAGCCCATGGTCAACATTATACTGTTTACAAACCCTTTCAAACATATGAATAAAACTATCAAACTTATCACCCTCTGTAAATTGTGGAATAAATTTACTGACCTTTATTGCTTCTGGGGTTTGGTTATTCCCTTCCCCATTACCTCTATGACCCTGACAAAGAGTCAGCATCTCCTTTTTGTGTTGCCCCTACCTCTCATTTTCTTCAGCCTCCAAACATCTCAGTCTCTCATTTTCTTCAGCCTCCATAAGCCCCAGTTTCTCATTTTCTTCACCCTCCAAATTCTGCAGTCTCTCTACTGATTATATTTCCAAATGTCTGGCCTCCAGTTCAAGTCTTTTTAACTCCAGATGGATTTTTAGGTCCTCCGAGGCAAAGTTGAACTGTCCATTTTCTGAGAGTTATACATCCCCAAGATCAGTCTGCTTGTCCACCTAGTCTCTAGTCTGGGATGCAGCTGTGGTTAAGGCTGCAATCATTTCTGCCTTAGTCAGGTTGGCATGGACCAGTCTGTGGCTTAGCACACGTCAGCCAAATGGCTCCTTGTCTGCTTGTCATAATCCTCTGCTGACATCCTTGGCTGCTCTCCCTGACTAAGATAACAAAACATAAGTAATACTATTGTGATATGAAACTCTGAATGTCTAATGTGTGTATCTGCTTGAGAATAGAAACACCTTGTTTAGTGACCACTGTTTACAGGCTACAGATGTTCAATATCCACACCACTGAATCCCTATATTTGATGTGGTGATCTCGCCACTGCCAGGCAATTAATATGTGATGTGGATATCCCACCACTGTCCACAAATTAATATGTGATGACCATCCACTGGACAAATAATCAAGGAGCCTCAATCCTCACCACTGGCACCTGTGGGGGGATGTTAATTGGGAGGATAACAGCTATGTACACAGTATTTCCTGATGCAGCTCTCTGCATCAAGTGCAATTTCCCTTAAGAGTACACAGAGACCACAGTCAGTTTGGGGCTGGTTGATTTCTCTATCTTTCTCCAGATCCCCAGTAAGACTCCCCACTGGCACAGCTGTAACATTGAAATCTCAGCTGAGTGACCAAGTCAAGACTTCCAGCATCCTCTCTGTCCCACCAGTGCTTTGTGTCCCTGCCTAAGTAGCTGACACACACTCTTTGATGCTTGATTCAAACACACACACACACACACACACACACACACACACACACACACACACACACACACACACACACACACACAGACACCTAGGCAAGGGTGGCACAGGTTTACTAGCTATGCCCCCTTCTGCTCAGACTGTAAAGTAGTTTTCACTGCCACCAGTCACTCCTGCCAGCTGCCTTAAGGCCCTCAGCAAAGGCTGTCCATTAGTACTGTGTAATATTAACATTAACACAAATGGTAGTTTGACCAAAAGCAAGGGTA